>NC_059344.1:60879895-61059018 GCF_019703515.2 Myxocyprinus asiaticus
GCTTTTTGGCAGCAAACAGCAGAGATGGGTTTGGCGCACACAGAGATGAAGATGTACCCAATGCCCATGGTTAAATGTGGTGCTGGATCTTTAATGTTGTGGGGCTGTTTTTCTGCCAGGGTCCTGGACATCTTGTTCGGATACATGGCATCACGGACTCAATCAAATACCAACCGATAAAAAATCAAAACCTGACTGCCTCTGCCAGAAAGCTTACAATGGGCCCTGTTTGGATCTTCCAACAGAACAATGATCCAAAACAAACATCAAAATCAACACAAAAATGGTTCACTTATCACAAAATCGAGGTTCTGCCATGGCCATCCCAGTCTCCTGACCTAAATCCCATAGAAAATCTGTGGGGTGAACTGAAGAGGAGAGTCCACCAACATGGACCTCTGAATTTGAAGGATATGGAGAGATTCTGTATGGAGGAATGATCTCAAATCCTCATTAGGCATTATAAGAGAAGATTCAGAGCTGTTATCTTGGCAAAGGGAGGTTGCAAAAAGTATTGAATAAAAGGGTGCCAATAATTATGGCCAATGTGTTTTGGAGAAAAATATATATTTAATAATGAGATATTTCCCCTGTTTCAATTGTTTTACTTCAATTAAAGGTTAGATTTTTGTGAATTTTTTGAATGAAAGATCAAAAGGATAAACATGCAGATTTTTTTTCAAGCATTCTTTGCTCATATTTACCAAGGGTGCCAATATTTTTGGCCACCACTGTATATATATATATATATATATATATATATATATATATATATATATATATACTGTATATATAATTTAATTTATAATTTTTTAATTACTGTATATATAATTTAAGCGACGCTATGCAACGCCTGAAAGGAAAGTGGTCTGTAGCAATGTCAGAATTGTTCTTTTGATTTGGTTCTTTTTAATGATACACTACCATAAACAATAACAAAGCAAATTTGCCTGTACAACTAAAGTTTGAAACATAGTCATAAATAAAATATTTACACTTACTAAAATTGAATTTCAACACAAATTCAACGTAAACTTCCTCTGAGAGGTTTTGGGGACACCCCAGGAAACACCGAACATTCCCCTAACATTAGTGTATGGTTCCAGTTTTTTTATTTTTTTTTAACCAATTCCTAACATTCTAGGAATGTTCTCTTTAGGTTAAACCCTCCATAAAATGAACTGACTTTCCCAGAACATTGCATGGAGAGTTTTGTGTGACAACCTTAAAAAAAAAAACAAAAAAAAAAAAAAAAAAAAATATATATATATATATATAGAACTTATACAGAACATTCTCTAATGGTTATTTTTTAGGTTTTATTTTTACAGTGATAAGCTAACATTCCCAGAATGTTGCTGGGAGGTTTTTATGGGGCAACCGAAAGAGAACTTTGAATGTTCTCTAATGGTTATTATCAGAATCAGAATGAGCTTTATTGCCAAATGTACAAATGTACACAAGGGAATTTTATATATATACTGTATATATAGTGATAGGAGAAGCAAACAAGTGCACACAGAACATTACAGTGAGACAGAATATAAATCAAGCTAAGAGTATAAACAGACATAAAAATAATAAAACATATAACAGAATGGCGTATGTACTGTACATGTGCAAGTGGTAAAGTATGTGCAAGGTAGGGGTATGTACAGATACTGAATTAAATTTGAGTGAATTTACATATGTACATGAGATATTTATTTACATTATTGCACTATAGGGGAGTCCTGAAGGCATTTTAACTGTTCATGTGGAAAATGGCCTGAGGGTAAAAACTGTTCTTGTGCCTGGATGTCCTGGTGCTGAGTGCTCTGTAGTGCCGGCCAGAGGGGTACAGTTCAAAGAGGGAGTGGGCAGGGTGTATGGGGTCCCGAGTGATTCTTCCTGCACGTTCCCTCACTCTAGAGACGTTTTTTTATTTTTTTTTATTAGGTTTTATTATTATAAGATAACCATAAACTAACCTTCCCAGAATGTTGCAGGGAGGTTTTTGTGGGACAACCTAAAAAACTTAAACTGAACGTTTTCTAAGGCTTATTTTTAAGTTTAAATGGTTCGCATTTTTCATTAGTTTTCATGATCATATATCTGATTATTTTTCATAAACGTTACGAGAGGTTAATAGACAACAATGACTCACATGTATTGGATTTGCACGCATTTGAGTTTTGAGTGAAAAGAATTGATGAATCAAATTAAATCTGTTCATAAAAATGAACAGTCCGAACGAACCGATTCCCTAAAATGACACACACTCCCCAATTCTAGTGCTCTGCCACGAGCGAGCAGAAAGTTTGATGTGAGTAGGATATGGGAGGAGTTGACGTCTTGTAAAACAGATCGTTTTGTTGTTGTCCTTTTCGAAACGTTTCAGTCACCGAGTCAGCGAGGTGGAAATGAAACCAAGTGCGTTCCCAGTATGTTTACTGTCGCTCCGCTTTTTAAGTCTGCAGTCGCTTCATTAACAAACATGGGCAAAGAACATACATGTTTTTAAGTTCGTCCCTCGTCACTTCTGAAACCCTCTAACACCCCTGGCAGGATTTCTCTGAATATTGGGCGACTGTGTAAATATTTGCTGGATGGAAGGTGAGCCGTTATTGACGGGGAGCATAAGCCGGGGTTCTTGTGATTATGGATCTCACGATAGTGTTCAGCAACATGAAGAATCGCCAAGATCAAGACGACTGTCCTACTCCGCTACTGACGACTCCCGTCCCATTGAAGAGGGTATGTTCTGTATTCAGCCTGACACAACTGCTGTGCCCAGACAAAGCCTGTAAATGTATATACAATTAGTGTCATTTTCTTTTATATATGAACAGACTTTGCTTTCTATAGGCGTGAATTATATATCTTTTTTGCCATCAGATTGAATTGCGCAATGTTTAACTAAATTAAATTAAGAAAACCTAAAATTCAGTTGGATGGGATTTTGTTATGAAACTGAAATGCATATATCTTAAAATAATTTTTTGAGTGAATATAACCCCCCCCCCCCCCCCCCCATATATATATATATATATATATATATATATATATATATATATATATATATATATATTCAGTATATAATATATATTATTAGATAGATAGATAGATAGATAGATAGAGAAAATATACTGTCTGTATATAGAGAAAGAGATATAGATATACATTGATCAGCCAGAACATTAAAACCACCGGTCTAATATTGTGTAGGTTCCCCTCGTGCTGCCAAAACAGCGCCAACCCTGAGCGATATTCTTCTCACCACAATTACACAGAGTGGTTATCTGAGTTACCATAGACTTTGTCAGTTTGAACCAGTCTGGCCATTCTCTGTTGACCTCTCTCATCAACAAGGCGTATCCGTCCGCAGAACTGCCGCTCACTAGATGTTTTTTGTTTTTGGCACCATTCTGAGTAAATTCTAGAGACTGTTGTGTGTGAAAATCCCAGGAGATCAGCAGTTACAGAAATACTCAAACCAGCCCGTCTGGCATCAACAATCATCCATGCGAATATCTAATCGGCCAATCGTGTGGCAGCAGTGCAGTGCGTAAAATCATGCAGATACGGGTCAGGAACTTCAGTTAATGTTCACATCAACCATCAGAATGGGGGAAAAATGTGATCTCAGTGATTTGGACTGTGGCATGATTGTTGGTGCCAGACGGGCTGGTTTGAGTATTTCTGTAACTGCTGATCTCCTGGGATTTTCACACACAACAATCTCTAGAATTTACTCCGAATGATGCCAAAAACAAAAAACATCCAGTGAGCGGCAGTTCTGTTAATGGAAACGCCTTGTTGATGAGAGAGGTCAATAGAGAATGGCCAGACTGGTTCGACAAAGTCTACGGTAACTCAGATAACCGCTCTGTACAATTGTGGTGAGAAGAATATCATCTCAGGGTTGACGCTGTTTTGGCAGCACGAGGGGAACCTACACAATATTAGGCAGGTGGTTTTAATGTTGTGGCTGATCGGTGTAGATGTTATATTTTTATAATAAGATATAACTAGATGACACAGGCCTGGTTGATGACTCAGTAACAGGGCAGGGTGAGCAGTAAAGCTTATTGTAACGTAGACCATTGTCTGTGATTGTACTGAACACTGTCAGAAAGTCAAATAGTGTTCTTCTGTGGTTATGTTCATTAAAGGTGGATGGCCTATTGTACTTGGACTGGTCTCATATAGTCACCTGTGTTGTGAGTTTCTGTGCTCTCAGACAAACACGTCATTAAACAGAGTGACTGTGCAGTTCATCTTCTTTGACTTCAAAATATGTTGCTATGGCTTTGTTGCATGTATCAAATAACAAATGGAGATTATTGCACAGGACAGGTCGAGGGCAGATGGCGATACATACAGTTCTGCTGTATTAAAACAAAACAGAAAGCTGTTTTTGCTCTTAATATGATACACAGTGCATTTTAATTGGGTATCTTTTCAATCTGGATGAACTTCTTATGTTATAAAAGTTCTGTTAATACTAGTCCAATACTGTGTTTCACATTTTGAGATGACTGGGAAAACTACGTATGTGGAATATGAAGGAATGTATGTGTGTGAGGAGTAGGTAGTCTTGATAGGACTTGTTTGGATTTTGTTTCGCAACACTTGTTTTGTGAACAAAATGTCAGGCTAGCCTTTATTTTAAGCATTTCTAACATATTTTGTTGCAGTTGGAGCTGCACTGTACATCCAGTACATCCAAAGTCTAAGCAAACTTTCTGTGGGTCTGTTTCACACTGTTTCACACAACGCAATCACTCAAGCATGGTTTCCTGTTGAGAAGCTCAAGGGACTCCTGGATATCCTGTTACGATTAAAGGGATAGCTCACCCAAAAATGAAAATTATCTCATTATTTACTCACCTTCATGCCTTCTCTTATGTGTATGACTTTCTTTCTTCTGCTGAACACAAACAAAGATTTTTAGAAGAATATGTCAGCTCTGTAGGTCCATGCAATGCAAGGGAATGGTGACCAGAACTCAGAAGGTTCAAAAAGGACATAAAGGCAGCATAAAAGCAATCCATACAACTTTAGTGGTTTAATCGATGTCTTCAGAAGTGATATGATAGGTGATGGTGAGAAACAGATCAATATTTAAGTCCTTTAAGTCCTTTTTTACTATAAATCTCCACCTTTGACCAGCCCCAACCAGTAGGTGGCCGAATGAGAAAGTGAAAGTCAATTCCACACCAGAATGTGGAAGTGAAAGTGTAGATTTATAGTAAAAAAGACTTAAATATTGTTCTGTTTCTCACCCACACCTATCATATTGCTTCAGAATATATGGATTTAACCACTGGAGTCTTATGGATTACATTCATGCTGCCTTTTGTGCTTTTTGGACCTTCTGAGTCCTGGTCACCTTTCAGTTGCATTGTATGGACCTACAAAGCTGAAGTATTCTTCTAAAATCTTCATTTGTGTTCTGCGGAAGAAAGAAAGTCATTTACAGCTGGGATGGCATGAAGTTGAATAAATTATAAGAGAATTGTCATTTTGGGTGAACTATTCCTTTAATCCTTGTTTTGGCCAACTTCCTAATGTCATAAGTATTTTAGAATGTTTAAATAGATCCATTTTGCACATACAGACTCAAAAGGCTTACATCTGGCCTTTAGTAAATCAGTACTGGTACCGTTATGTACTGGTACCGTTTCAAACCAGTCTGGCCATTCTCTGTTGACCTCTCTCATCAACAAGGCATTTCCGTCCACAGAACAGCCCCTCACTAGATGTTTTTTGTTTTTGGCACCATTCAGAGTAAATTCTAGAGACTGTTATGCATGAAAATCCCAGGAGATCAGCAGTTACAGAAATACACATACCAGCCCACCTGGCACCAACAATCATCCATGCCCGTACATTTTTCTGGAGTTTAGATTACAGAGATTTTGATCTTCCACAGAGACTGAGTTGTTTTGTTACCGACAGACAGAACTCCGTTAGGTTTTGCTAAAGTCTTGCTTTACGGCAATTTTAGAGGGATCTCTTTCAGGGATTTTTTTGCACAATCATAAGAAATGTTTCCATGTAAAACACTGTTTTTTATGTTGTTTTCTCCTTTTACTAGATGGAGACCTCTATGTCCAACAGGCGGTTGTATTTATTGAGGATGCAATTCAGGTTAATATGTATATATATATATAATTATTATTATAATTTTTTTTCTAAATACATTTAATATTAGATTTTTTGCAGGAATTTCTAATTTTCCTATGTTTGCAATGTCATTTCCACAGTATCGGTCCATCAATCACAGAGTTGACTCTGGATCGTTGCGATTATATCGATGGTATTACTCGAGCATATGCCAGTGGTAAGCAGGTGATGGCTTTTAAAGCCGAAGTGTGTAATATCTGAGCCACTAAACCTACTGAATGCATTAAGCTGGGATAGGAGAAAGTAATTTAACACCAAAACGTTACACAGGTTTTAAGGCTAGTATTTACTATATATTGTTGTTTAGATTACCACTTACAGGAATACTTTGTGTTTGATACAACTAAAGCTAAATGTTAAGCTGCATTTCACAGATGCTGTCAGTCACCACAGAAAATAATCATGACTTGTTTCTCTATTTATAAAAACAAACCAAAACATATTAACAGTAATGCACTTACAATGGACGTCTATGGGGTAAAGCATTCTAAGCAGAATTGTGCAGTTTGTTGCATTGTTAAAGTGCTTTTAGTAATTCTTCCATATATTAATGTGTTATTTGAGCTGTAAAGTTGTGTAAATATTCTAAATGATTGATGCAAATGAGTTGCATCAATCCAAAGATCCCGTTCTGGTATCCTTGCATGTGCCATGCAAAAGTTAGGGTTTACTGGCTTTGCATGGTCATGACAGGAGTTGAAAAACTGTGTATAACGTTGCATAGACAAGCTTGGTAAGCAGTTCTGTCATGTAAATTTCATCTTCGAAACCGAGTGTATTTTAGCGTTTATCCCAGTGAAGTTCCTTGCCCTGTAATGCATTACAATATTTTTGTATTTTCAAATAGCAGCACGAGTCACAGAAAATACATTTCTGTGGTAAACAACAGCATAACACAAATGCTGTGGATGGAGCTTTACTTGTATTAAACCTAGAACATTCCATCAATAACAATGACTTTCAGCCTAAAGCTGCTTCTGTGATTGATAAAACATGTTTCTATTTGCCTACTTGAGCTAAACACAGATTTGTTATTTGAATTGCTTCCATACACTCCCTCTCTCTCTAAGGGGTCTGGGGTTCACTATTGCCATTGTGCTTGCTCTGGCCTTCATTGAGAGACCCTCCTCTCTGTCCTACACCTCAGACATACGTTTCAAACCCAAACCCTGGCAGCCACCCTGTGGACTAACGGAGGGTATCGAGATGGTCTGCCTTTGTATCTTCATCCTAGATGTCACTGTGAAGGTACAAGTTCTGAAATGTTAATTTATATTATTGAGATAATAAGTTTTTGCTAAATAAAAAAGTTTTACACATAAAGACATGAATAGCATTTTTTTAGAAATACGGTGAAAATGACGTGTACTCACAATAATGGGCCCCCTAATGAGCGCTGCCATGTTGCAATTGGCCGAGTAACTACCACTTATAATGACAATAATAATAACATGTTTACTTTATATAGTGCTTTCAGCCAATAATCAAACCAAGTAAACCATACAATAAAACAACAAACACAATATACTTACTACAGACAATAACGGAGCCCAAGTCAACAGTATAGTCCAGAGTGATGGTATTGATCAACAGGAGTATGATCTACCAGTCAGTCTGAACAGAATGAGTGCAAGTAGGGGAAAGATAAAACGTCCAAAGAAGATGTCCCTAATGGAGACATGAAACAAACCGCTACTACCTGCAGTCGGATAAACAGTGTGACATAGGAAGTCAAGCGCGAGCACAAGGCAGTTTACAGCTGGGGCAGAGAGCTCGCGAGTGGCGGCTGCACAGTAACAGCCTAGCGACTGTACAACAACAACAACGTGCGAAAATTCATTTGGATTGAATAAAAGAACGTCCATAATAGGGATTTGTGTACTGTGTAGTATGAGACAGATAAAAACACGGACTATTAGTATTAAAACAGAAGATAAACAAGCATTCTGTGTAAAGTGGCAGCATTTGGTAAACAAACTTCCAGCATCCAGGACGACAGGTGTCAGTATAGAGTCCAAATCTACAAGTACTACTGGGACCGATGGGACGAGGAAGAGCCAGCTAAAATCCTACTCAGTGCACCTTTAAATAGTTACTGCTGTTACTGTTAAGGCTAATTTTGTAATGTGGCATTAGCAAATAATGTGTTGCTTAATTTCTTATTTTACTGTAATATAAGTCCTCTGTTTCATTCTGCAGAGCTATTTGATTGGATGGGAGGGGTTCCGGATGAACAAATGGCTGATTGGCTATATAATAGTCATTGCAGCATCAGTTATTGATTGGATGTTGAGTGTTAGCATGATGTGCGATGAGGTGAGTTAATGATTGCAGTATTACAAAACTGTCTACAACTGACCTTTTGGAATATTTACAAAACAAATAAATGATAAATGTGTCCGTTTACACTGCAAGTAATGCCAAATGCTATATATATATATATATATATATATGTGTGTGTGTGTGTGTGTGTGTGTGTGTGTGTGTGTGTGTGTGTGTGTGTGTGTGTGTGTGATTTATTTATTTATTTATTTATTTATTTATTATCCTGAGGTCCACTAATAATGCAGGTTAAGGCTTTTTCTGCACCAAAAACCTCATAATGTAGTTTTTAATGACTATTTAGTACACTCTCTCTTTTTTTTTTTTTTTTTTTTTTTTTTTGCTGCTGTACCTTTAAGACTTCTAAACTGTTTTAAAATATACTTTAAAAATAAAACGTGAAAAATTAGCTATAATAAAAAAATCAATAAATGTGATTTTTCATGATATGACCCTATAAATTTATGCAACAAAATTTAGCAAAAGCAAAAAAAAAATACTCTATTTTCAGGATCTGAAAACTGTCAATCCATGAACTAGAGTCCTGCACGGGTCCTGTTTTGTAAACCTGCACCCGTCCCGCACCCACAGTACTTAACAGAACACCCGACACGTTATCCGACAGTAGCACAAATTTAATTCCGGAGCAGAACTGACCTGTTTAACACAAACACTGCGATCCAAACCGCACCTGCATTAAAATAAATCTACTACATCAGGTAGACAACATTTTTTATTTGCTCACGTCACACAAAATATCAGACAAACATTAGGCACTCTGAGTTGGAGCATTTAAGAAAAATACATGAACCTAACGTTGTGGTGACAATTAATAGAAAAAAGATGAGAAAGATGAACATTATTTGACATTTAAAAAAATAGCCTTGGCTATTTGGCACGCAGTCCGCCGTGCCTATTGATTACCGACCTGCACCGCAAATGACAATGTAAATATTTATCCACCCATCACATCAAATTTTAGCGGTTCACCCATCGGGTACCTGCTCATGTGCAGGACTCTGCTATGAACTGCTCATGTCTTAAAGGAATATTCCAGGTTCAATACAAGTTAAGCTCAATCGACAGCATTTGTGGCTTAATGTTGATTACCACAAAAATGTATTTAGACTCGTTCCTCTTTAAAAAAAAAAGCAAAATTGAGGTTATAGTGAGGCACTTACAATGGAAATGAATGGGGCCAAATTTTTAGAGGGTTTAAAGGCAGAAATGTGAAGCTTAAAATTTTATAAAAGCACTTACATTAATTATTCTGTTAAAACTCATGTATTATTTGAGCTGTGAAGTTGTTTGAATCATAATTTTTACTGTCATTTTAGGGTTTTAGGGCTTGTTGACATTCGTTGTTATGGCAACAAAGTTGTAAAATTGGCTATAACTTTAAAAAGAAAAGGTTAGTAAGTGATTTTATCACATTAAAATAATGTTTACACGCATATCCTTTATGTCTTGTGACTATACTTTTGAAACAGTGAGCATTTTAACGTTTAAAAATTGGCCCCCATTCACTTCCATTGTAAATGCTTCACTGTAACCGAGATTTTTGCTTTTTTTTTATTTTTTAAGAATAGGAGGGGCAAGACAAAATTAATATTTGTGATAATCAATATTATGCCACAAATGCTGTCGATTGAGCTTAACTTGTATGGAACCCGGAATATTCCTTTAAGACATGAAGCAGAATTGAGTCAGTCAGCATTAAGCACCAGATGCACTGGTTGTAATATTGTCATTTTAATCCACAGAGTTTAAGAGTCAGGAGACTGATTCGTCCATTTTTCCTCCTGCAAAACTCCTCTCTCATGAAGAAAACTCTAAAATGTATCAAAAGGACTCTTCCAGAGATAGCAAGGTAATAACATAACCTCTGTAAGAAGTGTTTTTCCCCATAAGAATTTCTCAATTGGATTCCAGATATAGGCAATATTTTCAATTCTCAATGTCTGCAGACTTATTATGATATTGTAAAATGAAGGGTGATGAAATAAACATTGACTCGGAGCACTCTCTTTCTTTGTTTCTGTTTCAGTGTTATCCTACTTCTAGCGCTACACATTTGTTTGTTCACCATGATCGGAATGCTGATCTTTGCCAAATCAGACGTAAGTGATCGTGCGCTTACTTATCATTTCCATGTTCTTGTATGGGATAGTTCACCCAAAATGAAAATTCTGTCATGATTTATTCATCCTTATGTTGTTCCAAACTGATTTGACTTTCTTTCTTCTGCGGAACACAAAATGAGATCTTAGGCTGAATGACAGCCTCAGTCACCATTCGCTTTTAATGTTTTAATTTTTTTTTCTCCATACAATGAGAGTGAATGGTGACTGAGACTAACATTCTGCCTGACATCTCCTTTGTGTTTCACAAAAGAAAGAAAGTCAAATGAGTTTGGAACAACACGAAAGTGAGTAAATGATAACAGAATTTTCTTTTTTGGGTGAACTATACTTTTAATGCAAAGTCATTTTAGAGCTCTCTAATCAATTGATCTGTTTCTGTAGGATTCTACGAAGAATGGAGAATGGGAAACATACTTCAAAAACCTGCCTAAGGCCTTGTCCTCTCTGCTAGTGCTGCTCACCACAGCCAACAACCCTGATGGTGCGTCTTGGTTTGCATTTGATCGGTTACCACAATAACTGCTTTTAAAGTTTCTCAGGAGGTGTGAGTCTCTCAATGAGTCAGAATAGTTTCAGATGCTCAGTGACACAGATGACATTGTGGCACTGCTGTGTCGAATGTTCTGACATCTCTGGCTCATTGCTGTAGACACTGTGAGTCATTTGGTTTAATCACATGACAAGATGTCTTGTGACTTGTCATAACGGCCTGTTAAAGTTTCACAGGTATCGGTATGTATTTTAAACATGAGACTGCACCAATGACCTATCACCTCTCATAATCTCTTTCTCTCTCTCTCAACAGTCATGATTCCAGCGTACTCTCTGAACCGCGGCTATTCTATATTTTTCATACTCTTTAGTGTGTTTGGTAAGTTTTATAGCACTTAAATTAGTTGAGTGGGTAAATCTCTTGAAAACATGTCCAGGTCACATTTAACCATTAAAGGAATAGTTCACCCAAAAATTATAATTCTCTCATTTACTCACCCTTATGTCATCTCAAACTCATATGACTTTCTTTCTTCTGCGGAAAACAAACAAAGATATTTTAATGCAGATATGATGTCTGTTTGTCCATACACTGCAAATGAATGGCACCCAAATGTAAAGCTCCAAAAAAGGACATAAATGCAGCATAAAGTTAATCCATATGACTCCAGTGGTTTAATCCATGTCTTCTGAAGTAATCCAATCGGTTTTTGGTGAGAACAGACCAATAAATATAACTCCTTTTTCACTATAAATCTTGACATCATCAGTCTCCTTGGTGATCATGATTTCAAGCTTGATTACACTTCCTAGCGCCATCTAGTACTCTGCGCATGCGTTGAGTACTAGGAAGTGTAATTGAGTTTGAAATCATGATCGTGCCTACAGACTGCAAATGGCAAGATGTACAGTGAAAAAGGAGTAATATTTTGGTCTGTTCTCACCCAAACCGATTGGATCGCTTCAGAAGACATGGATTAAACCACTGTAGTTTTATGGATTACCTTTATGCTGCACTTATGTCCTTTTTGGAGCTTAAAAATGTGGTCACCATTTACTTTCATTGTATCTTAGTTTGTGTTCTGCGCAAAAAGAAAGTCATGAATTTGAGACGACATAAGGGTGAGTAAATGATGAGAGAATGATCATTTTTGGGTGAACTATTCCTGATGTAAATAAATAAATAAAATTACATTTTGCTTAAAGAATTTTCATTACTCTCCATAATTCTTAATGGTGATTTTCATGAATGTAATAAAAGGATTGTTTTTATTTACTTAAGCATACATACAGTTCAGTACCAAATATACAGTCATAAAGTGTAAATACTTTCCAATTTAAATAAAAAAATTACTTCTTTACAGTAAAGAGATTGGGGGAGGGGTGCTTAATTGTCATAAAAATAATGCAATTATCATGATGCAAAAAGTATTAATGGTCAAAAATGAGCTTCCTCTTCTTTATGCAAAATGTAATTTATTATTTCTTTCTTTTGATTTTGGGATGAAGTATGACCCAGACATACAGTATGGTGTTCTTTATTCACCCACTTATGCAGAATGCGTTATATAAAACCTGAGGTAACCTGAAGTAAATGGATACATTTGGATTTGTTTCTTTCAGGAACGTATTTATTGATGAATTTAATGACAGCTATTATTTATAACCAGTTCAGAGGATATCTTCTGGTAAGTGACATACATTAGACATTGTTTTTAGGAATAGTATGCTTGTTAAAGGGAAAGTTCTATAAAAAATGAAAATTTGCCATTTACTCACCCTCATGTTTTTCTAAACTTGCAAGAATTTCTTCTGTCGAACACAAAAAGAGAAATTGTGAAGAATTTTCACATTGCTCTTTTCCATACAATGAAAGTAAATAGTGACCAGGGGCTGTTGAGCCAGACTGATCTCACAGTGCAGTCGGAAACAGTAAGGGGGTATTTACACTTGATCACTTCATGCATTTTTATTGATTGGATAGTAATAACATGAATAGACTATGTGTTGGGGGCAGTGGTAGCTCAGCGGTTAAGGCTCTGGGTTACTGATCAGAAGGTCGGTGGTTCAAGCCCCAGCACTGCCAAGATGCCACTGTTGGGCCCTTGAGCAAGGCCCTTGACCCTATCTGCTCCAGGGGTGCCGTATCATGGCTGACCCTGCACTCTGACCCCAGAGCTGGGATATGTGAAAAAAGAAGAATTTCACTGTATATGTGCAAATGTATAATGTGTGATGAATAAAGAAAATTAATTAATTAATTAATTAAATGCCCTCCAAGAGGTGGTGGTTTGAGGTGCATTCCAGACGAAACTCAGTAAAGTGTAAAGGCTTCTGGCTTTTCAAGTAGCATGTAAATTTTACTCCACCTAAAAAGCGGTATGTCAGCATAGGGAAAATGCTAAACATCACAGCTGTTACAGAGGATTTACCTAGGACTCACGTTGCTCAGTAAATAATATCAAAGAAAGAAACGGATGCATGTTTTAGGAGAGACAAAAAAATGTTCTTCATTTATTTTAAGCAGATTGCTGAAGAAATTGAAACTAAACACTCACTCACTGGCGTGCATGACGCGTCTTACCTACGACAAGCCCAGATGGTAAAAAATACACCACGCGCACACACACAGACACATAAGCGCTCTGGACAAAGTCACTTGGAATCAAATAATACATCACATCTTTTCAATTCACGGAAGTGAATATTGCATAATGCACCGGAAATTAAGATCGTATTTATATCCGTTTGGAAGAGACACATTTATTTGGACAAGTGTAAATGGAATGTGCTTATTCAATCGGATAGCAATCCATACGGTCAAAACGCATGAAGTGACCAAGTGTAAATAGGCCCTAAGTTGACTTTTTTCCAGCTAAAATCCTTCTATGCTTACCGAAATGCGAAACACTGCCTCCAGTGGCCAAAGCGGTAAGTGTTGTTGAGCATATGCGCACGTGTGAGATCCATTTTCCTGGTGAAATGTCCACAGAGGGGCGCCAAAAGAGAGTTGTGAAGCGTGAAGCTGTACAGGCTGTAATATCCAAACCCCAAAACTAAACCTAACCATCAGTGGAGTAAAAGTGTCATGTTAGAGGGAAAAAAATGCAAACTCTGAATCACGCTCATTACTGATTATGTGAACGTGATTAATTCCTGGGATCAACACGGGATCTGAACCCGGGTCTCCCATGCTGTTGACGCAAAGCTGATCTGGTCGTGCCACAGAGGAAGATAAACTGGAGTTGATGTAAAAATATCTGAGTCAGCATAATGTTGCAAATCCTAGGGTACCAGAACTCTCGGAAACAACTTGCCAACTTCCCGTGTGATCATGTTGGTTGAGCTTCAAAAATCACAAAAAAAGCCCAAAAAGTGAAAGTTGTCCATATGACTCATGCTCAATATTCCAAGTCTTCTGAAGCTACACAATATCTTTTTGTGAGAAACAGACCGTTATTTCAGTCGTTATTCACTAAAAAATCTTCCCTTTTGCCGTAGCCCCAAAATCTCATTTGCGACAGGACTTTTGCATGTAAAGTTTGAATTTCCACGAATTATATTTAAGAGCTACAGAGGTCGAGAAGATTTTCAACTAATAACAGCTTAAATTTCAGTTTGGTCCTCACACAAAGCAATCATAGGGCTTCCTGGAATATAATGCAAGAGTCATATGGGCTACTTTTTTGATACTTTTATGGTGCTGTTAGGTTCTTTTTGAACATTTTGCAGACTTTTTTGTGTTCCATGAAAAAAGAAAGTAATATGGGTTTGAAACAGCATGAGGGTGAATAAATAAGGATAAAACTTTAATAAATTATGGTATCATCTCTGTCAATTTAGATGTCAGTTCAGACATCTATATTTCGGAGGCGTGTGGGTATCCGTGCTGCTTTTGAGGTGCTGTGCTGTCCGGGACGAGGACACACCAGTAGTCAATCTGAAGGCCATGTGTAAGATTTCACTCTTTCGCCATCAAAGTGTTTTGTGCAAACATCTACTCACATTTATTATGAGGGGTTTTACGCCTTGTGATTTTACTTCTCCTGTTGCTGTTCAGGGAGCGAGTGGCTGTAAACATGTTTCTGCAGGTCATGGGTAGAGTGCACATGAAGTCTTACTACAGACAAGCTATCATTAAGGTAAAGAGATCTCAGGATAGTTTATTGAAGTATGTAGTGTATGTCATGGGTGCTTGTTTGACCTGTGTTTTTGTCACTCTCAGGCTGCTCAGCAGTTCCCAGACGGCTTCATCAACGGCGAGGCCTTCAAGAGGCTTTTCAATGAGCTGGACAAGGACTTTCTCAAAGAGGTTTGCCTCTGCTCTTTCAGGATCCCAGAAACATGTGGATCAGTTTACATCAGAATCTTAAAGGAACCCTTTCAAAAAAGTTTCATAGTATGTTGGTGATGGTATCTTCGACGGTGTTTTAGTGCCATGTAAAAAATAAAATAAAAAAATCAAAGATTTCAAGAATAAAATCGGAATAATTTGAGAATAAAGTTGTAATATATTGAGAATGAAGTAAAATTACGAGAATGAAGTCGTAGCATTATGAAATTAAATTTGTAATATTTTGAGAATAAAGTCAAAATTACAAGAATAAAGTCGTAGCATTATGGGAATAAAGTAGTAATATTTTGAGAATATGTCTTGAGGAAAGTAACATCAAAGTGATGTGGTGGACAGCAGCAAAGTGGAGCGTCTGGGTCTTTACATACAGTAAACACCACTAATGGGAGATAACATTGGCTATGCAACTTTGTTATCAAGTTAGCTGAATTTTTGGGAAGTTTTTGTGAGCTCTCTGTTCATGAATGAGTTATGCATTAGTACAGGAGTTTTTAGTCTGTGGGTGCCTGTCGAGGGAGGCGCAAGATGCTTGCACAAGTGAAGAGAAAAATTACTGGAAATGCTTTGAATTATGTAGGTCCATTTCAAGACATTGTATGTGGTAATATCCCTTCAGTAATAGTATTGTTTTGACAACAAAAAAAGCAGACTAAGCATCACCCACGTCGAGCGGGACTGCGCAAATCTGTCTGGTTCTAGTTCTAGTTTCCTACACAACCACTGCAGTGTCCTGATACTAATAGTAACTCCATGCGGAAGCGCCAAAAGACAAAGGATTTCTTTATTGCTATATCCTATTCTAAAGAATGGTTGAACTAAATCCTCAACATCCATCTCTTGCATTAATGAAGCTGCTGGCTCGGCGTCTGTACTATCGTTGTGAAAATGACGCGCTGTTAAATATTGTGATTTTTTTTTCTCTCGAAATATTTCTACTTTATTCTCGCAATATACTACTTTATTCTCATAATGCAACGACTCTATTCTCGAAATCTTAGATAGTTATATCTTAGCTATACCACTATATGATTACCATATCAGTAATGAATGATTACTGTATTCATTTACAGTGGTATTTACATGATACTCCAAGGTACTTCAGAGAATCCCATGGTAGTCCAAAAAAAAAGAAAGAAAAAGAGTGTGGTATTCCCATGGTACATGAACAAAAAACAAAAAACAAAAAAAAAACATAATAATAATAATACAAATGAAATTGCTTTTTGTTTAAAGACCAAAATCCCCCCCAAAATTCTACTGTGAAAAAAGAATTATGTATTTTTTTTTTTTTTTTGTAATTCCCATTATTCTCAATAGTGATTCACATTCCTACTGTCTATACTGTCTTACATTAGATTCTCATTAATAAAATTTGTTGTTTTATTTAAATCATCATAAATTTAAAGCAGTACAACAAATATCACCACGATGTGTAAATACTTTACAGTTTAAATCATATCATTATTTTAATTAGTATTTAATTTTTCAGTACAGCAAAGTTAATTTATTTTTTATTCAAGTATCATAAAAAAAATCTCAATGGTCCTAAAAGATGCTTAATTTTTTGGTGCCAAATATAATTTATTTATTTCTGTCAGTGAAGTCACTTCATTTTCATTATTTATGCAAACAGTCATCAGCGGGGTCTGAAATTAAGGGGGCCGTGGGGCAAAAATGCCACCAAAAATGCCCCTAAAATTCAAAATGTGGGGGCAGAAATGGCCTTCGTAATGATTTTTTTAAATTTTTATTTATTTTAATAAAAATAAAAATCTGATATAGTTATTAATATTCTATTATAGTCATAGTTATACATATTATAGCATAAAAATGAGTTTTATGTTGATTTCATTCTTCGGGTAAGAGGTAATAAATTCTCAATCTTGAGAATATGTATTAATGAATTGATTAAATTGATGTATCTGACAAACAAATGAGACAGTTTATGTTTTAAATGGTTAGAAAAAAAAAATACCCCCTCGTAAAGTTAAAAAATGCCCTTGAAAATCAAATACGGGGCAAATATTGTTCATTTCTGGCACTGGACACCAGGATACAGTAATCAGAGTCATCAGTTTCCTGCGCCACCTGCTATGGTGCATAGAAACTCAGTGTTTGTGTCCAAAGACATTCTAATGTTGTGTTTTTCCTGCAGCATCCACCAAAACCAGTGTACAGTTCTTCAGTCCTGCAGAAAATCCAGTATATCTTCAGTCACTACTATATTACTGTGCTGGGAAACGTTGTCGGTTTGGCTAATGTCTTGTGCATCTGTGTAAGGAACCTGATTTCCTTTTCCTTATGCACCACATACACCATCCTACACATACAACCTTATAAACATAAATAGATTATTTCTAACCCTCAGTCCTTCTAGAGTTTAGTGGATTAAACCGGGTTTTCCAACTGTGAGGTTCGCAGACCCCTAGGGGTTTGTGATGGGACTGCAAGGGTGTATTTAGATACAATAGCCATAAATAAATAGTAATAATAATAATAATAATAATAATAATAATTGTAATAATAAATTGTGTAAAATATAAACATAACACTTTAATCTTATATATATATATATATATATATATAAGGTTTCCCTCTTGTAGGGCAAAATGCATCTTCATCTCTAATCTATAAATAGTGTAGGACATAGGACTTTCTGTTTAATTGTGCAGGGGTGCCATCTTGTGGACAACATATGATTAACACTTGACCAGCACTTGACTAGAATTTTTGATGAGACATTTTGCGTAGAAGTAGCCTATGCTATCCAGCTGACATACACAGAGTGATTGTTTTGGTGCTTTGAGACTTTAAATTCATCTGATATATGTTGAATTCTTTCTGCAGACCGTCCTGGTTCTGGATTCAGAGAAGTCCTCGTCTGAGAGGGATTACTACTACATGGAGGTGACAGTCTCATCCATTGAACACTTTGATCACTGCAGAAAGAGTGTAGTTTCATATTAGCCTTTTAAGTGTAACTATACAGAAAGGCAAGACTTTTCACATTAAAAAAAATCTGAAATTTTTTTTTCGTGTCTGTTTTTAATATTGTTTATATTACATTTTTATACTGCTGTTGTGTTTGTTGTATATTCATTGTATAGTACAAAATACTGCTGAAGCATAAATGCAAATACCTGTATCTTTTCTATTTTAGATCATCAACTTTGTTTTCACCCTCTACTATTTAATAGAGATGTTACTGAAAATAGTGGCTTTTGGTTGGAAAGGTTATCTCTCTTACATAAATAATATATTTGATGGATTTCTCACTGTTCTCCTGCTGGTAAGACATTTTATATGAGATTTTGTTTGTGGTTTAATTACATTTAATATAATTTCAATGTTTGTGCTCAGATGCTCAGGTCAAGAACAGTTTTCTGTTCTTTTATCCTCAACAGGCCATTCAGATTGCTACATTCATCAAATACAGAATTCCCAATAATAAAGTGTAAGTGTGTGGAATTTGTTATATGCTGATGTACAGTACATACTGTCTCAAAGAATTTAGAACCCATTCTGAAGAACTAAATTTTAGAAACAATGTCTGAGTCAGCTGTTGTATAAATGCTTTGGTTGAGATTTTATTAAAACCATATGATTTTCCTCTTCACAGGGATCTGGTTCCACAGCATGTGATGTCTTTGTGGGAGATGGTTCGATTGGTGAACATGTTGATTGTTTTCCGCTTCCTCAGGATAATTCCAGAAATCAAGGTTGGCATCTTGGTCCTCAAATGAATCACCATGTTAATAAATACACACATAGGGATGCTATCACTGTATATAAGTGGAGGTTTCTAAGGCAAGCATCACTATTATTATTGCTTGTACTTGGGGTTAGGGATTTGAACAAACCCCTAATGATAAGTATTAAACAGTGGTGTGTAACCTGTCCTGCATTATTTGTGCTAAGGACATGAATTACACCTTAAAGTCCCTTTAAGGCAATTCAGGTCACTTATCAGTCATATTTGTAACTTATTTTCACTTATGCAACTACAGACAACAGTATCTACCTAAGTGGTTAAAGGAACAGTTCACCCAAAAATGAAAATTCTCTCATCATTTACTCACCCTCATGCCATCCCAGATGTGTATGACTTTCTTTCATCTGCTGAACACAAAGATTTTTCGAAGAATATCTCAGCTCTGTAGGTCCATACAATGCAAGTGAATGGTGATCAGACCTTTGTAGCTCCAAAAATCACATAAAGAAGACAACAAAGTAATCCATAAGACTCCAGTGATTAAATCCATATCTTCAGAAGTGATATAATAGGCATGGTTGAGAAACAGAAGTCCTTTTTTACCCTAAATCTCCACTTTCACTTTCAGATGTGAAAGAGAAACTAAACAGGCAACACATGTGACTTTCAGACATAAAAGTAAAAGTGAAAGTAGAGATTTAGAGTAATAAATTTTTTTTTTATATTTTTAAACTGTTTCTCAGCCACACCTATAATATCGCTTCTGAAAATATGGATTTAAACACTGGAGTCTTATGGATTACTTTGATGTTTCCATTATGTGATTTTTGGAGCTACAAAGGTCTGATCACCATTCACTTGCATTGTATGGACCTACAGAGCTGAGATATTCTTCGAAAAATCTTTGTGTTCTGCTAAAGAAAGAAAGTCATACACATTTGGGATTTCATTTTTGGTTGAACTATCCATTTGAAGACTGAAATCTCCCCAACTGTTGGTCAAGATTAGGTTTAAATAGCATATTTCAAATCAGGAACACAATAATAATGATATCATAAACTGTGCTTCTTTAGCTCAAACCACGCAACAAAAAATATTTTTAGGCTAGGCCAGCTAATACATATGTGCATTCTTTAATAAACAAATTGGTGACTGGCTCAACCTAATAATCACTCAGAACACTTGCCTTGAAATCTTAATGTCTATGGGACAATGTGTATTAAATTCTTTGCTTGCTTTGCCTTTAGTTGATGGCTGTGGTGGCCAGCACTCTTGTAGACCTGGTGAAGAACTTACGGGCATTTGCTGGTATTCTGTTGGTGAGTGAACAGACTCCTTTTACAGTGTCACCTGCGGACAATATTATTGATTGTGAGGTCATTCTCCTAATATCTTCATGTCCTCTCTGATGCAGGTGGTATACTATGTGTATGCGGTTCTTGGTATCTGGCTTTTCCAGGGAGCTATAACCGCCCCAAAAAATATGAGGTATTGTATATTATCATCTAGTTTAAAGGGAAAGTTCACCCAAAAATGAAAATTCTCTCTTCATTTACTCACCCTCATGCCATTCCAGATGTGCATGCCTTACTTTTTTTCTTCAAAATACCAGCAAGATTTTAAAAAGAATATTTCAGCTCTGTAGTTCCTCACAATGCAAGTCAAAAGGGTCCAAAACTTTGAAGCTCAAAAAGCATCTAAAGGCAGCATAAAAGTAATCCATATGACTCCAGTGGTTAAATCCATGTCTTCAGAAGTGATATGATAGGTGTGGGTGAGAAAAAGATCAGTATTTAAGTCCTTTTTTTACTATAAATCTCCAATTTCAAACAGCCGTCCTAAGCGCTCTTCTTCCTAAGAGTTCTTCTTTTGTTTTTGGCGATTCACATTCTTCGTGCATATCGCCATCCACAGGGCAGGGAGGAGAATTTCAAGCAAAGAAAGGGGTTAAATAGTGAGCTGTTTCTCACCCACACCTATCATATCGCTTCAGAAGACATGGATTTAACCACTCGACTTGTATGGATTACTTTTATGCTGCCTTTATGTGCTTTTGGAGCTTCAAAGTTTTGGTCACAATTCAGTTGCATTGTATGGACCAACAGAGCTGAGATATTCTTCTAAAAATCTTTTTTGTGTTCAGAAGAAGAAAGTAAGTCATACACATCTGGGATGGCATGAGGGTGAGTAAATGATGAGAGAATTTATATTTTTGGGTGAACTATTCACATTTAAAGTGGTGCTACAGTATTGGGGATGGTTCACACCAAAATGAAAATTCTGTCATCATTTACTCACCCTCATATAGTTCCAAACCCGTATGACTTTTTTCCCCCTCCGTAGTACACAAGAGCAGATGTTAGGCAGAGTGTTAGCCTCAGTCACCATTCACTTTTATTGTATGTTAAAAATATGCAATGAAAGTGAATGGTGACTGAGGCTAACATTCTGCCTAAAATCTGCTTTTGCATTCCACAGAGGAAAGAAAGTCACATGTCATACGAGTTTGGGTGAGTAAAAGATTACAGAATTTTCATATTATATGTTTTGTGGTATGTTGTTACTCATTTTGTCATGAATCTTTAATGAATGTGAACCTCTTCCCACTCTGTGATCTCTCAGCATGATCTCTAACTCCAGCACGGAGAATGCTACAGGCGTGTTCACCATGGATTGTGGATCTTTTGAACAGCTGGAGTACTGGCCAAATAACTTTGATGATTTTGCTGTAAGTTGCACAGAGAAAAGTCTCAGCCCCAGATGACACAATTATTAGCTCTATGGATCATCTGATGCATATTACACACAAAAATTGGCAACAGCTTTTCCAAAATTGCAAGCTCTAACAGGGCCGGTACTAGGATATGATCTTTAAGGGAGGGCATTTTGACCTTTAGGGTTAGGCATTAGGCTCACTCTCATCTGACCGGGGGGTCCCTCTTGGTTGTTTGGCCATCCGACTGGGGTAAAATCCCCTTAGACCCTTCCATGAGCTCCATTCTGATTGGCTTTCTTCTATGTAATTTCCAGCAGTCAGTGCACAGGTTTTACACTGCAAAAAATCTTTTATTAATTAGTATTTTTGTCTTGTTTTACACTAAAAATATCTAAACATTCTTAAAGCAAGACAAATTTACTTGTCAAGCAAAACTGCGTAAGATATTTTGTCTTGTTTTCGTAACTACATTTAGTGAGGTTTATGCTTTAAACAAGACTGACCAACAGGGAAAGGAAAATACACTTAAATCAAATGGAAAACATGTTTATTTTTCTTGTTTTAAGCATAAAGGTAACTAAAGTTTGTCTGATTTCTCTGAAAACAAGCCATTTTGCTTGTCAAGAAATATTTCTTGTTTTAGGAATATTTAGATATTTTTACTGGAAAACAATACAAAATTAGTAATTTAGAAAATTATTTTGCAGTGTAATCAGTCTTTCTGCAAACAAAGGGAAAACAAATATATTGCAGATTCACCCGCCCCTAAACGGCTCCTGCAAATAAACAAAACACACAAAAAAACGTCATTGGTCACTGTGTGTGCCACTCAGAAAATGTTTTACCATCTAAGGGGGTGGTTCTTGTGCAATGTGGATCAGACCACATTATGCAGATATTCAAAAGCCTGGCTACGCAAGCCAGAACATTTATTTATTCAATAAAAAATGTATATGCAAAATTTAGGAACAAATATATTGCAGGTATATGCAAATTTAGAAACATTGTTTTGAAAAAGGATAAAAGAACAGAAACCAATGTCTTGGGTGTGTGCGGATAAATGTTGATAGTAACACTGTTTACATCCTATCACGTTCCACGTCTCTTCCAGGCCTCTTTGGTCCTGCTTTATAACATCATGGTGGTGAATAACTGGCATGTCTTCACAGACGCATACACCAGATACACAACAGAGTAAGCCAGCAGCTCCACCAAAACACAAATACCTCTCTTTCTCTATTCAACAATTTTGTTTGCTTTGGCTGGGGAGTGTTTCATTATCTTGTTACCATAATATCCCCATGTCAGGTGGTCTTTGGTGTACTTTGTGGCTTGGTGGTTAACATCGTCAGTCATGTGGGTCAACTTGTTTGTGGCTCTCATTTTGGAGGTATGATGCAGAAAATTAAATATGTGTTGGTAAAAAAACAACATATTTATAATAAACACACTGCCATTTTTATTCACATTATACTTGATCTCTTAAAGGTCTGTTTTTAGAAGTCTGATGAACTACTGAAGTAGTTATCAAATTATCACTGAAATATGATAACCTTGATGCATTGTCCTGTTTTCAGAACTTCACATATAAATGGGACAGAAGTAATGCGTTATCTGTTGCGGAAGTGGAGATGATTGCTTATCAAAGCACAGTGCAGCTGATGTTCAGGTAGGATTTTTAGAAGTCAGATTTTTTTTTTGTGTCTCTGACGACACTGTGGACTGTGATAAGCTCTTGGGCAATGGCGATTTTATCATTTCATTTTGCTTTGTGTTCTGATGTTTCCTATTTGTGTATGTGGTCGTATGTGAGTGTGCAAGAGCTCTGATACTCAGAAAATAGCAGATACTCTGCTTAAAGGAATAGTTCACCCAGTAATGGAAATTCTGTCATAATGTACTCACCCTCATGTCGTTCCTAACCAGTATGACTTTCTTATGTGGAAAACAAAAGAAAAAATCAAATAAAAAAATCCCAGTCTGTAATCACATGACAATGGCAGAGGACAGTGACTCATTTTAAAGCTTAAAAAGCACCCAAAAGTGTCATAAAAGTAGTCCATATGGCTTGTGCATCATATTTCAAGTCTTCTGAAGGCGTATGATAAGTTTTAGTGAGAAACAACTCGAAATTCGAGTCTTATTTTTTTGTTGGTGAAAATCTTGACTTCCGTTACACATTCATGAGCTTTATGAGAGAAGCTTATTCACAGTCAGTATGTTTACATGCACTTTAAAAGTTCGAATCCAGTTGGACAGTTTGTCTTTTTTAAAAGGTATGTAAACGCTTTACATACTGAAATCATACATACTGTGATTTTTGCGTAGTCAGACTAAAGGACCTAGGGCCCTATTTTAAGAGCGCTAGCGTTAAGCGCAGCGCTATGCCATATGTCATAAGCACAAAGTCAGTGGGTATGGCCATGAAGTTTTGGTATTTTCGTGTAATCATGCACTAAGTCTAGGCGCAAGTAGGTTTGGCGTATTCGCACGCGCAACGTGCAAATGGGCTGGATAAAGTGCAATTTAATTCTGAGGTTTTTTCCGGTTATTATTCCACCGTCTGCATCCTATTATATAGTTCATTCCCTCAAGCACCAGCGATATAAACAAAGACAGCACATTCATAAGAAGTTGGTAGTGTAAATGGACTTTATGAAATGAATTAGAAGAATTAAAAATTACGTTTTTTTGTACATTAACTGCATCCTTGATGATTGTCGGGCATATTTCTATGAGAGTGATAAGCTCCTTTTATACACATGGAAAGTGTGATTCTCGTCAGAATTTGTATGTAGACTGCATTAAATTATAGACAATGTAAGTATTATTAATCATTTTCATCTACTGACACACAGACCATGGCTAATATTAACAGTGATTGTATCGGCACGCACTTCACTTCTACCGGCTGATTTTGATAAATTAAACAAATTTATTGAAAGATGATCAAAATAAACCAAAAATATTTCCAAATTGAAATTACACTTCAAACAAAACAAAAATCAAAAAATCATAGCCTATCAATTCTAAAAATGTTACTCTCTCCAACTTTTTCCATCGGCCCGTTTTTCAGTGACTCTATGACAACAGGTGGAAAAATACCTTTAGACTTACAAATTAGACATAAATACAATTGTACCTTTAAACATAATAATAATAATAATAATAATAATAATAATAATAATAATAATAATAATTGAAAGTAAACCATGACCTATAGATAGTTTAACACAAATCTCATACATTTTTGTTTCATATAAGACGGCTACAACTCTGATCGTCAAGGACATAATTTGATGTTCCAGTATATTTTCAGAGTTTGGACGTGAACTTTATTACCACCTGCTGGTAGAATCTCTAAACTGCAAGTGTAAGAACTGAGTTTAAACTTTGACCTACAACCTATTTCTCAGAAAAATCACAGTTTGTGCTCCTACACCCACAAAAGCGCAAACACTCTCACCCACGCCCACTTGCGCTTTGCACTGGCACGAAAATTGTGATAAAATAGAGCCCATAGATAATGTGATTTTAGCTCCAAAATGTGATGCATGGCACTTTCTCATCTGACGTCCTTGCTTCAAATATTCGATTATGCATTGTGTCATGTATACTTGGACAGCCAGACAGAGATTGCGGCTCGACCAGGGCCGGTACAAGGATGTGACCCGCTTAGACCCGTTCATGGGCTCAACTACGTGAAAACACACTGTAGCTAACTTATAAAACCGCATTAAAACTTTTTGACTGACATGCATGTTCAACTAAGAACTTGTGCAGTTTAGCTAGAGTATATGATTCATATTCATAAAAATTATCCTTTTGTGTTTCACATAAGAAAATTATACGGGCTTGGAACGACATGACGGTGAGTAAATTCAGGGGCATCATGCACCTATTTTTTTTTTTTGAGGGGGCACCAAGCCCCCCAGTACAAGTATCACACTCACTTTTTTAATAGAAACAATTACTTCTGCAGCTGTTTGTCAATAAATGTGTATCAGTAATGGTTGCATTTGGTTACAAATTTATAAGGGGAAGTGCAAGTCTGACATCTTCAGGTGGTTTATGTCACTTTTTTGGATCTTGCCACCTCTTTTGTGTAGCCATTTTCCATACACAACACAAGAGGTATTTATTGTCACATTCACATATGCCAGTAAATAGAGTGAAAACATGAAGCCAATTTCTGAATGAGGCAATTACTGTAAATATTGTAGACCATGATCAGTGTAAGTAATAGTGATAAGATGGTTTAACCACTAATAGAACTTAGCCTAAATGTGAAATCGCTTACTCGCTCACCATTACAGTATGTTGATTGCCACACAATGCACTATAGGGAATAGGGAGTGATGGATCTAAATAAATAAAAGTTAAATGCCAGCTGAAATAATCTCTGTGAGATGGTCAATAACACGCAGCAGCCGCGGAAAGAAAAAACATTTTTTTTTAATTTTGTGCTGTGTTTGCCGTAAGCAGTCATGAAGACAAAGTGGCTGATGTCTTGTAAATGAGTTTGACGAGTTGCCGCCTCGATCCATTCAGCCACCTGCACCGCCATTCTCCCACTGAAATACAGAACCCGAGGCCACCGAGGAACTATGTAAAAAAGTTTTTATAATGACTGGAAAGGAGAGGATTTACACTGAAAGAAGTTAATAACCTGGTGCTTTCTTTAAACATGAAGAAAAGAGAGTGTCAAGATGGCGTAAAACCTGTTAAGTGCATTTCAGCACCAAAGGAAATGAACAGCGACCGATCAAACTAAACCAATAGACCTAATAATCTATATTAGACTATAAAAAATGGATTGACTGTTCCACTGAGATCAGACAATTCATTTGTTTTTATTGCCATAACACAACGCTTTTTCCTTGGTGCTCTACCTTCCCCGTGAGCGTGAACTCCGAAGCAGCCACGGGATAAATATATAGAGGAACACGTGACATGATTGAACTGACAAAATTTAGACGTGTGAATAAAGATTTCTTTTTTTACATGCAATAATCATTCAGTTTAATTACAGAAGGTACAAATACGTTTTTGGAATTTCAATTAATCCATTCAAAATCTTCTTGGCTCAGAAATCTAAGGGAGAACACGCCTTTGAGTATACTCGTATAGTATAGTATACTAAACAGAATTTTCATTTTTTGGGTGAAATGTTCCTTTAATAGCTCAGAATTTGGTGGAACTGGGTGTGGTTTAGCTTTTATTCTTGCATTTTGAGTATTATCGCTTCTCACAATCGAGTACAAATCCTCCCATTCTAATATTTCTGTAAAACTCACCATTTTCAAACATTTCAATGTGATTTGGCAAATTTGGACATATTCCTGTTGGTCCAGGAACAGCATTCCTATCAAAAATCATTGGCCAAACCCTAACTGCAAACCTAGACCTAACCCAGAAATCTGATTGGTTGATAGGAATGTTGTTCCCGGAACATGTCCTACTTAACAAAAATCATGTTATGTTTTTGGAACAGCAAATCTTTGGCATTATGCTATCTATCTTACTTCAGAATTGTTCTATTCTCTCTTCAGAGAGCATGTCCAAGAGCCGACAGAAGAAGAATTACTTGCTAAACTCCAACAACACCCTCATCTCCACCTCGGCTGGTGACCCATAGCATATGCACCCTCATTTCCATCTCACGTGGTGCCTTTTATTCAAGGACATAATTGCACCAAAACAAACCCAGAATCCTCCAGGACTCCATCACTTCTGTGTAGGCCTCATGTTTACATATCCATCAATTTCTGAGGACCTGTTTCCTATTATAGGCTCTGTGGTGCTTCAGGTTTGCTTGGGAATGGATATATGTGTAGCTTTAATTTAAAAAGAGGCTGTAGCTCAAGAGTAAAGTGACTGCAGAGATCTTGTTTTATCCTCAGGACAACCTTTAGATTACACTAGTATTCAGTTCTCACTATCAGTAGCAATATGTTTTGGCTTACCCAGACTATTGGAAGGAGTTCACTGTTCAAAAGTCTTTGTTTTGTGAGAAAGCAGTCACACTATTGCAGTACCATATATTCTTTCATTTCTTTTCTTGAGCCTGTTACAGTCGAACAACAAAATACAGTTAATGGAAGATTTTTAGAAAAGCTCACAGGTGGGTCTGGAGCTATGAGCTTTTTTTTTAAAACCATGGAAAACAAAGGGACAAGGCACATTAATGTGTTAAATGCAATATATTTTTTGATCGTTTTATTAAGTCTTTGATTCTATTTTAAACTGTGTGCCATATCTTCTTTTATTTACAATTTTACTGTGTATTTTACAGAAATCTTAGTGGATACTTCATGCACATTTCTGTGACCTTGGTTATTATTGTAACTCTCAGCTGGAAACTTAGTGGCACAGTAGCTATTTTTACAGTGTTTTATTTTAGATATCAACTGATAGAATTTTGCTGTGCAACTTAATATTTGGCATAAAAGATTTAGCAATACCACTGTGTTGTTTTCTTTATTTTTTAGTACTTGTTACATGGTTAATAATGTGCAGGCACATCAGGTTTTTATCATGCTTTAGTTTTCTGGAGCATGCTTTGCATCAAATAAACTTTAGATGACATCACATAAGACCACACAGGCATATATTGTACTTGAGTTCTTACATAACTATCCCATTACCCCGTAGCCTATTTGGGGAAACTCCCTGGTGATCCTATGGTGTTCCTCAGTCTACAGGAAAGTTGAGATCATTTCAAGATGAACACACATGCACACTCTTTCAACAGTTGATTTAGAGCTAAACATACAAACAAACCTCTCACACAGGGCGCGTTTTCCCTAAACCTAATGTTGTGGT
Organism: Myxocyprinus asiaticus; assembly: GCF_019703515.2. NCBI lineage: Eukaryota > Metazoa > Chordata > Actinopteri > Cypriniformes > Catostomidae > Myxocyprinus > Myxocyprinus asiaticus. The sequence continues at coordinate 60,908,632 of NC_059344.1, forward strand.
CTGCCTGACCTTGTGTTAAACACGCATCAAAGTAACAAGGCTACCTCCTATTCCCCATCCACACAATCATTCCCCCAATCTTCCTTGCATACTGTTTGTTTACTTTTCCTCTAGACTTGTAGCTTTAGTGAGGTTTTCTCCCACTGCTTCACTATGTAATATGGTATAACTAAATAGGATTTTACTAATCACCTCTGCAATAAAATAAAATAAAGTCCTGTAGTTGCTAATTGTAAATTAACAGAGATTAATAAAAATGATAAATCTTGTAATATAAATTGTGTCATTCACCAGTCTCAAATAATTGATGTGGAAATCCTGGAAAACTACTCTTTATTAAATCTTTATTTTGCCAACAAGAGATTGGCTTTGTCAAGAAAACAAAAATCACAAATGAGATATTGTTTCTTCTAGACAGAAATTAGATTAAATGGAGAGAAAATCTAAGTTTCACTAGAGTTCTGGAAGAGATCTCTACAGTGTCACAGACTGTGCTCAGATTTACCTAAATACCAAAGTCTAAAATCAAAAGTCAATATTTCTCATTGTAGTCTCTCAAAGCCATGTTACACTCAAAACACATTTGGACTGGGGTTTACATAAAAAAACCTATGAAACAATTTCCACACAGAAATTGCTAGTAAATTTAACAGACCATATTTTCAGAAAATAAAATTCAGACTTCACAAATCAAGAAGTTACCAAATGTAACATTAAAACCAACCAACCAAAAAAAAAAAAAAAAAACAATGGCCAAAATCAACTTGCAAACAGCTAAACCATGCAAACTCATTAATTATTCAAGCCAGGTGAATGACCAGCTTTGAAAAGTTTAGTAAAATTTACTTATTTCATTTACCTATGAAATGTACTCAAATTAGCTGCTAAATATGACAATATTATTATATATATATATATATTTTTTTAGGATTGATACATGTAATAAACAATCATAAATAATAGAGCATTCATTTTTACATGTTTGAATTTTGTACATATGTAGAATTTTACTTAATATTTTCAAGTTCACGCTTAAGATAACTTATTTATTGTAGGAAGTACTTATTATTTTCTGCTATATTTAATTCACCACAATGCCATCCACAATAATTGTATACTCTTACTGTATGTCATCAGTCGTGTCATTTGGTTTTATTTTCCCCCTATAATATAATATTAAAAGAAGCTTTCTGAGACAAAGTTGATGCTTGAACGAATCATAACTGAGAATCCCTGAGCTACAAGCGAGACATTTTGAGAGATAAAAATTCCTTCAGGGTGGAAAACTCTGTTTAATGTGGATGAACTTTACTAAACACCTCGACTCTGTACTACTTATCCCTCTAGCACTGAGGATATCAAATCTTAACTCAGAACTGGCTGGACAGAATTGCAGTTTCATCAATGGCCTTCTCTGATGACATTCAAAACTAGGTTATTGTTCATTTTGGGTGTAGTTTGCACAGCCTGATTGTGCAGCCTTTAAACTATAAACAGACTGTTATGTCCAAAAATGCTCTGGACAGCTATGAGAAGATCCATATCGTTTTGAAATGTTTGGAGCTGCCAAAGAGCTTTTCACTTCAGTTGTCAAATATTGCTTCTTAAGAAAGAACTCTTTGCCTAGATTTTTTTTTTTTAGAAAAACACCTCAGCTCTGTTGGTCCAAAACTTTGAAGCTCAAAAAAGTACACAAAGGCAGCACAAAAGTAATCCATACAACTCCAGTGGATAAATGAATGTCTTAAGAAGGTATACAATAGGTGTTGTGAGAAACAGATAACTTTTTAAGTCCTTTTTCACTATAAATATCCACTTTCAAACAGCCCTGTAAGCACTCTTCTCTCCTAAGTGTTCTTCTTCTTTTGTTTTTGTCAATTCGCATTCTTCGTGCATATCGCCATCTACCGGGCAGGGAGGAGAATTTATAGTAAAAAAAGGACTAAGGAGATAAGAATATTGATCTGTTTCTCACCCACCTATCAAATCGCTTCACATGGATTAAAACACTGGAGTCGGATGGATTACATTTATGCTGCCTTTATATGCTCTTCTTTTGGAGCTACAAAGTTCTGGCCACCCATTCAGTTGCACTGAATGGACCAACAGAGCTGAGGTATTCTTCTAAAAATCTTAATTTGTGTTCAGCATACGAAAGTCATACACATCTGGGATGGCATGAGAGTGAGTAAATTATAAGAGAATTTTCTATTTTTGGGTTTACTCTTCCTTTAAATCAATTTAATAACATTGCTGAAATATGCTGTTTCTTAAGGCCAATACACACATCTCAACATACGGTTGAAAAATGTCATCTGAAGTGTTGAGAGAAAATTATACATATATTTCATTAAATTCTGAAAAGTATGAATAAAAATAATTCAACATAATTTATTGCACCAGTATGTGAGTGAAATGTATGACGTGATTCGCGCCACTTCGGTTCCACATGAATTAAATTCCATTCCCCAGAATGAATCATTCTTTTGAGTAGGTTCTGGTCTATGAGCCGATCAAACGGGTGAACAAAACGGTCTGAATCGGCTCGGGATTCAGTCTACATCATTCCTACAGCTCACTCAATAACCGAATCGTTGTAAACAGAAACAGGAAATTTTACACGGGGAGCAAAAAGAGTGCTGGATAAAGCTGAATATTTAACTTGCAAATACATTCTATCGATTGCCAGCCATGAAGTCTTCAAACACCTGAACGTGCACACTGAATTTGTCAACGACACTACTTCAGGTAAGGACTTTTTTTTTTTTTTTTTTTAAAATGTATTTATTTATTTATTTTTTTTACAAAAACACTATCAAAACAGAACACGAAAAACAATTAAAGCAGGCATGGCCGTTTTTTCTTTTGCAATACCATAGTTTTACCATCTGATACTATCATTATGGTACAACCACAATGGGTTACATTTTCGAAAGGTAATTTTAAGAGTAACTATTGTTTTCACAGTACATTATGCACCTTACATCTTGTTTGTTTCTCACCAGCTAAACTGTACTACCAAGCTCACATAAAATTGAGTACAGACTGAACGTAACCATTCTGCTTCTAGTTCTCAAGCATACTGTAGTAAGCCTTTCATGTAAGCTTCTAAAACCACTGAAGACCAGGAAACATGTTCAGGCTTCTCTTTAAGCTTAAAGGAATAGTTCACCCAAAAAATTTAATTCTCTCATCATTTACTCACCGTCATGCCGTCCCAGATGTGTATGACTTTCTTTCTTCTGCTGAACACAAAGTTTTTTTAGAAGAATATTTCAGCTCTGTATGTCCATACAATGCAAGTGAATGGTGCCAAAATTTTGAATCTCCAAAAGCACATAAAGGCAGCATAAAAGTAATCCATACGACTTTAGTGGTTAAATCCATATCAATATGATACGTGTGGGTAAAAACAGATACATTTTAAGTCCTATTTTACTATAAATCTCCACTTTCACTTTCACATTCTTCTATTGTTTTTGAGGATTCACATTATTTGTGCATATCGCCACATACTGGGCAGAGAAGAGACTTTATAGTAAAAAATGACTTAAATATTGATCTGTTTCTCACCCACACCTATCATATCACTTCTGAAGACATACAGTTCAGAAGTCAGAAGTTTACATACACTTAGGTTGAAGTCATTAAAACTCATTTTTTAACCACTCCACAGATTTCATATTAGCAAACTATAGTTTTGACATGTCATTTAGGACATCTACATTGTGCATGACAAGTAATTTTCCCAACAATTGTTACAGACAGATTGTTTCACTTTTAATTGACTATATTAGAATACCAGTGGGCCAGAAGTTTACATACACTAAGTTAACTGTGCCTTTAAGCAGCTTGGATAATTTCAGAAAATGATGTCAAGCCTTTAGGCAATTAGCCAATTAGCTAATGATAGGCTAATTGGGGTCAGTTGGAGGTGTACCTGTGGATGTATTTTAAGGCCTATCTTCAAACTCAGTTCCTCTTTGCTTGACATCATGGGAAAATCAGAAGAAATCAACCAAGACCTCAGAAAAAAAAAGTCTGGTTCTTCCTTGGGAGCAATTTCCAAATGCCTGAAGGTACCACGTTCATCTGTACAAACAATAGTACACAAGTACAGGTGCATCTCAATAAATTAGAATGTCGTGGAAAAGTTCATTTATTTCAGTAATTCAACTCAAATTGTGAAACTCGTGTATTAAATAAATTCAATGCACACAGACTGAAGTAGTTTAAGTCTTTGGTTCTTTTAATTGTGATGAGTTTGGCTCACATTTAACAAAAACCCACCAATTCACTATCTCAAAAAATTAGAATACATCATAAGACCAATAAAAAAAAACATTTTTAGTGAATTGTTGGCCTTCTGGAAAGTATGTTCATTTACTGTATATGTACTCAATACTTGGTAGGGGCTCCTTTTGCTTTAATTACTGCCTCAATTCGGCGTGGCATGGAGGTGATCAGTTTGTGGCACTGCTGAGGTGGAATGGAAGCCCAGGTTTCTTTGACAGTGGCCTTCAGCTCATCTGCATTTTTTGGTCTCTTGTTTCTCATTTTCCTCTTGACAATACCCCATAGATTCTCTATGGGGTTCAGGTCTGGTGAGTTTGCTGGCCAGTCAAGCACACCAACACCATGGTCATTTAATCAACTTTTGGTGCTTTTGGCAGTGTGGGCAGGTGCCAAATCCTGGCAGGTGAAATCAGCATCTTTAAAAAGCTGGTCAGCAGAAGGAAGCATGAAGTGCTCCAAAATTTCTTGGTAAACGGGTGCAGTGACTTTGGTTTTCAAAAAACACAATGGACCAACACCAGCAGATGACATTGCACCCCAAATCATCACAGACTGTGGAAACTTAACACTGGACTTCAAGCAACTTGGGCTATGAGCTTCTCCACCCTTCCTCCAGACTCTAGGACCTTGGTTTCCAAATGAAATACAAAACTTGCTCTCATCTGAAAAGAGGACTTTGGAACACTGGGCAACAGTCCAGTTCTTCTTCTCCTTAGCCCAGGTAAGACGCCTCTGACGTTGTCTGTGGTTCAGGAGTGGCTTAACAAGAGGAATACGACAACTGTAGTCAAATTCCTTGACATGTCTTTGTGTGGTGGCTCTTGATGCCTTGACCCCAGCCTCAGTCCATTCCTTGTGAAGTTCACCCAAATTCTTGAATCGATTTTGCTTGACAATCATAAGGCTGCGGTTCTCTCGGTTGGTTGTGCATCTTTTTCTTCCACACTTTTTCCTTCTACTCAACTTTCTGTTAACATGCTTGGATACAGCACTCGGTGAACAGCCAGCTTCTTTGGCAATGAATGTTTGTGGCTTACCCTCCTTGTGAAGGGTGTCAGTGATTGTCTTCTGGACAACTGTCAGATCAGCAGTCTTCCCCATGATTGTGTAGCCTAGTGAACCAAACTGAGAGACCATTTTGAAGGCTCAGGAAACCTTTGCAGGTGTTTTGAGCTGATTAGCTGATTGGCATGTCACCATATTCTAATTTTTTGAGATAGTGAATTGGTGGGTTTTTGTTAAATGTGAGCCAAAATCATCACAATTAAAAGAACCAAAGACTTAAACTACTTCAGTCTGTGTGCATTGAATTTATTTAATACACGAGTTTCACAATTTGAGTTGAATTACTGAAATAAATGAACTTTTCCACGACATTCTAATTTATTGAGATGCACCTGTATAAACCCCATGGGACCACGCAGCCATCGTACCACTCAGGAACGAGACACATTCTGTCTCCTAGAGATGAATGTAGTTTGGTTTGAAAAGTGCAAATCAATCCCAGAACAACAGCAAAGGACCTTGTGAAGATGCTGGAGGAAACAGGTAGACAAGTATCTATATCCACAGTAAAATGAGTCCTATATTGACATAACCTGAAAGGCTGCTCAGCAAGGAAGAAGCCACTGCTCCAGAACTGCCATAAAAAAGCCAGACTACAGTTTGCAAGTGCACATGGGGACAAAGATCTTACTTTTTGGAGAAATGTCTTCTGGTCTGATGAAACAAAAATTGAACTGTTTGGCCATAACGACCATAGTTATGTTTGGAGGAAAAAGGGTGAGGCTTGCAAGCCGAAGAACACCATCCCAACCGTGAAGCATGGGGGTGGCAGCATCATGTTGTGGGGGTTCTTTGCTGCAGGAGGGACAGGTGCACTTCACAAAATAGATGGCATCATGAGGAAGGAAAATTATGTGGATATATTGAAGCAACATCTCAAGACCATCAGCCAGGAAGTTAAAGCTCGTTGCATATGGGTCTTCCAAATGGAAAATTACCCCAAGCATACCTCCAAAGTTGTTGCAAAATGGCTTAAGGACAACTAAGTCAAGGTATTGGAGTGGCAATCACAAAGCCATGCCCTCAATCCGATAGAAAATTTGTGGGCAGAACTGAAAAAGCGTGTGCGAGCAAGGAGGCTCAGTTACACCAGTTCTGTCTGGAGGAATGGACCAAAATTCCAGCAACTTGTTGTGAGAAGTTTGTGGAAGGTTCCCCAAAATATTTGACCCAAGTTAAACAATTTAAAGACAATGTTACCAAATACTAACAAAGTGTATGTAAACTTCTGACCCACTGGGAATATGATGAAAGTAATAAAAGCTGAAAGAAATAATTCTCTCTACTATTATTCTAACATTTCACTTTTTTATTTTATTTAAATTTTTTTATCCCCTTTTCTCCCAATTTTGAAGGCCCAATTCCCACTTCTTAGTATGTCCTCATGGTGGCGCGGTTACTCACCTCAATCCGGTTGGTGGAGGACAAGTCTCAGTTGCCTCCACTTCTGAGACTGTCAATCTGCGCATCTTATCACATGGCTCGTTGTGCATAACACCACGGAGACTCATAGCACAGGAGGCTCATGCTACTCTCCGCAATCCACGCACAATTTACCATGCACCCCACTGAGAGCGAGAACCCATAATCACGACCACGAGGAGGTTACCCCATGTGACTATACCCTCCCTAGCAACCGGGCCAATTTGGTTGCTTAGGAGAACTGGCTGGAGTCACTCAGCACGCCCTGGATTCGATCTCGCGACTCCAAGGGTGGTAGTCAGGGTCAATACCCGCTGAGCTACCCAGGCCCCAACATTTCACATTCTTAAAATAAAGTAGTGATCCTAACTGACCTAAGAAAGATTTTTTTCTACAATTAAATGTCAGGAAGGTAGATTTAACCACTGGAGTCGTATAGAATACTTTTATGCTGACTTCATGTGATTTATAAAGATTCAAAGTTTTGGTCACCATTAACGTTCATTGTGAGGCACTACAGAGCTGAGATATTCTTCTAAAAATCTTTATATGTGTTCAGCAGAAGAAATAAAGTCATACACATCTGGGATGGCATGAGTAAATAATGAGAGAATTTTTATTTTTAGGTGAACTATTCTTTGACTCAAACTCAACAGGTGGTAGTACTCTCTGTGTTATGATGTGTGAGTATCTTGGCTTACTCAGTCCATTAGTGTTCTTCTCAAACAGTTGGATGTCAATGGGTTGGATTCCCCCATCATTTGCCGATAAATAGGTTAGAACATTGACAACTGAAAAAAGTGATGTCAGGCAGAGTGGTATGTGAGCAATGTGGCTGTCTGTTAGTTCTCCCATGCTTATCTTACCTCTGTGAGCTGCTTGTTTGATGTTTGAGATTTTTCCCAGTACTACTTTCTTTTGAGGTGTTTGCTTGTGGAATTTGCTTGTAAGGCCTTGCCTCCCACCACATTCTATACTTGCAAACACACTGAGTTCTCATTACGCAGTGCTGTATAAGTGTCCCATTTCTTTTCTGTCAGCTTACAGCTGTTTGTGCCCAATAATGTTTGCTTCATGGATTGATGATGGTGTTTTTAGGTAATACAGACGTTCAAAGCTGATGCCAGAAGGGTCATTATTATGTCATAATAATTGGACATACTTTGGATGTCCTGATGTACTCATACTCATAAAATGCTTCGATACTAAAAATCTTCTGAATATAAATGTTTTGGCATATACATTTAGCACAAAAATTTAAATTGTGATATGTGCTATTGTGATTATTAATCCCCAAAGGCTGCAATTGAATGAAATAAATATAAAGTCGGCATGTGCTGCACACTTCAAAGTAAATGAAAAAAGGATGACAGAAATATATAAATGTAAATACTAGGGCTGTCAATTTAACGTGTTAATTCAGTGCGATAAATTATATAAAAAATAACTTGTAAAAAAATGAACGCAATAATCATGTGCAAACTGTAATAAGGAATATTCCTACCATTGGAGCAATTCAAGCTTGAAGTACCACCTGTGTTCTCCAGGGGGCAGTAAGTAAACCTCCAGCTGTTTAGGCACCACGCATCTTATAAAGAGGGGTGTTAGGGGTGTGAATCTTTGGGTTGAAATTCACAGGTTTTCGATTCAAGAATGATTTCTGCAAATTAAAAATGATTAAATTCGATTCGATTCACAATGAAATTCGATTAGATTAACGATTCAGTTTTTAAAAAATGCATTTATAGTATTTTAATATGTATATATTCTAAAATATTGTATACTGATTTGCGGAATTACGAATCATTTTATTTTGAACAGTTTAAATCGATTATTGACCAACACTAACGATTCTTGATTCAATCAGATTTTAAGATCGATGCATATGAATTAGCAGGATTACTAATCGATGCATCGAGAAAACAAGTGAATCGTTACACCACTACAGAGAACAAACCACACTTATCCACAGTAGACAGCACAAGATGAAGACTCATTCTTGCCTTCAAACTAGTGGTCAGCCGATATGGGTTGTTTAATGGCTGATGCCGATATCCAGATTGCAGGGTGGCCGATAGGCTGATACAATGCTGATATATCATATAATTTAATATAGTAAATAACATAAACATAAAATTGCTAAAAATGAATAAACTTTTAGCACTATATTTACTCAATTTCACACTAAATTTTAACTTTGTAAAAAAAAAAATATATATTGTATTTTAAATGGTAGATAGCAGTTTCTTCTGATTTCTGTTTAGTCATCAAATTTTAGTAATTTATTTGCACATGAAGAAACTGTTAATATACTAGGAAGAAGGAATTAACAGTCCACACAGTAGTCCAGCAACCATGGATGGCATGTCCGCGTTACCGAATCAAACCAATTGCACATAGTGAATAAAACATTTATATATAGCACACGTGAAGCGCTTTTACTTTGAAATTGGTGAAACATACGGTTCGTATTTTTTACCGAGAACCATTACACCCCTAATCGACACACATTCTGACACAATCACCTGACAGTTTAAACAGCCTAGATCACCTGCTTGGATTGTCATGGGCTGCATCCCAAACCAGGAAAATGCTGCCTTCGGAGGCTGTATACGGAGTCAGGATGAAAATAAGGTGCTTTTCAAACTGTTCAGAGACCAGTTTCTTTAAGAGTTCCATTCATTCAAAACAGCTGTCAATTAAGCCATTAACTGATTAGGCAGCAAGGCAGCAAGTCAGCTGCCTGCATTTTCGGATGCAGCCATGGTGTGACCTTCATGATTTGTGAATCAGAGGAACTTTTGATCCTGATCCTTAAGTTTTTGATTCTGGCTGATGGAATACACACTTCAGAGGAAGATATTAGTTGAGCGCTAGACGGGAAGAAAACGCTGGATTTCTGTGAGGTTCGTGAATTACATATTTTTAACAAAATATCTGCATATTCGCCGATGGTATATAATAGAAGTTTTATTGATATTTGCCTTTTATCATTAGAAAAGTTACAGGGAACTGTTGTGGAGAGACTATTAGATTACGTGCTTCAGAGGAAGATTTCTGAGCGTTCCACAGGATGCTGTAACGCTGGATATTAGTTTTATTGATGTTTGCCTTTTTATCGTTAGACAAAACAGTTAAAAGCTACAGGGAACTGTTGAGGAGAGAGGGAGCATGAAACAGGCAAGCACTTTAACATTATGAGCTCAAACGTGTCTACCACGGCTCTGATATGCAGACCGTTCTATTATTGTAGTAACACGATGGCATGTTACAACAAAACAAACCATGACTGGTCGTTTACACGTCTCATTCGCTTCACATACAAGCAGGTGACTTTCCGCACCCTCAAGAAACAAATTGGCCAAAGGCTTGACATCATTTTTTGGGAATTTTCCAAGCTGTTTAAAGGCACAGTTAACTTAGTGTATGTAAACATCTGACCCACTGGAATTGTGATATAGTCAATTAAAAATGAAACAGTTTGTCTGTAAACAATTGTTGGAAAAATTACTTGTGTCTTGCACCAAGTAGATGTCCTAAACGACTTGCCAAAACTATAGTTTGCTAATATGAAATCTGTGGAGTGGTTAAAAAATGAGTTTTAATGACTTCAACCTAAGTGTATGTAAACTTCTGACTTTAACTGTATATATACACCGAGCTGTCTGCCTATTTTAGCACTAATGATGCCCCTTATTCTGTTCTTCCTCTCTTTCTGCTCGCCCCGCTCACCCGCCCAGCACCTGGACCCCATTCCTGAATCCTAGTCCTAAAAACCTGGCCTTGCCGTCGTTTTTTTTCCAGGCTGTAATTAAGGAGACGTATGGCTCTGCTGTAATAAGAAAACCTCCAACGTCACCCAATATCAGGGCATGGCAAAGAAATGGAGAGGGTGTCACTGCACCCACACAATGCAGTCGGATCAAGAAGAGTCCCCCGATTTGACACGTCGAGACTGAACCATCCACTCCTCTCGTTCCTCCTCTATTCTCCTCCACTGCTGCAATTCAACGCCCTCTCCGCACGCCTCCCTAACTGTAATTAGGTGGCTGTCCCCGCAGTGTCGGGCCCTTTTGACTTTCCGTGTGCATGGTGGCCCCAGCAGATGCACCTGCCCGATGTTGTCTTCTGCTCAGGTGAGCCGAGGCAGATAATCTCTCGTGACCCCTGGAAGACTGTCCTGAACACCTGTCTGCCAGGTGCTGCTTTATCACCTGGCCGCTCCCCGTTCAGGCCTGGTTGAGGATAAGGGCGGGAAATAACAGAGTGATTGAGACAATGAGTGAGAGAAAGTTCAACACTCTTCAGCTCTTGCTCAGCCCACACCTTCCTGCTGCCCGCTCTTTTGTGAACAGCAGCTGCTTAGGTGTGTGTATGTGTGTCTTTGAGTTTCACATCAGACTCTGTTGGAGTGATAAGAATATTTTCAAATTATTATTCTAAATTAGGTGATTGGAAAGAGTTTAGTAAAGTTGCAAAACTTTTGTAAAATTGAGTGAAGTTGTAGTAGCCTACTGAAGTCTTCGTAGACCACTTCATAATTGAATATAAAGATTATCTTGTTACGGGGGGGGGGGTGAAGCTATTTAATGGAGCAATATCTTTTTTTAAATAAAAAATAAGTGTGCATTTACATTGCAAGGCTTAGTGCACAGATCTGATCTTTGACCATGATTTTTTGTCCTGCCAGTTTACTTACCTTGTTCTACTTCTATTCTTTTGAACAGTTCTGTGTATGTATGTATGTATGTGTATATACACCGATCAGCCACAACATTAAAACCACCTGCCTCATATCGTGTAGGTCCCACTCATGCCACCAAAACAGCTCTGACCCGTCGAGGCAAGGACTCCAAAAGACCTCTGAAGGTGTCCTGTGGTATCTGGCACCAAGACGTTAGCAGCAGATCCTTTAAGTCCTGTAAGCTGCGAGGTGTGGCCTCCATAGATCGGACTTGTTGGTCCAGCACATCCCATGGATGCTCAATCGGATTGAGATCTGGGGAATTTGGAGGCTAAGTCAACACCTTGAACTCTTTGTCATGTTCCTCAATCCATTCCTGAAAAATTTTTGCAGTGTGGCAGGGCGCATTATCCTGCTGAAAGAGGCCACTGCCATCAGGAAATACCGGAGCCATGAAGGGGTGTACGTGGTCTGCAGCTGTCTTTAGGTAGGTGGTATGTGTCAAAGTAACATCCACATGAATGCCAGGACTCAAGGTTTCCCAGCAGAACATTGCCCAGAGCATCACACTGCCTCCGCCGGCCTGCCTTCTTCCCATAGTGTATCCTCCTACCATCTCTTCCCCAGGTAAATGACGCACACACACCCGGCCGTCCACATGATCTAAAAGAAAACTTGATTCATCAGGCCAGTTGCTCCATGGTCCAGTTCTGACGCTCACGTGCCCATTGTAGGCGCTTTCGGCGGTGGACGGTGTCAGCATGGGCACTCTGATCATTCTGCGGCTATGCAGTCCCATACGCTGTGTGTTCTGACACCTTTCTGTCATGGCCAGATTTAAGTTTTTAAGCAATTTGTGCTACAGTTGCTCTTCTGTGGGATTGGATCAGATGGGCTAGCCTTCGCTCCCCATATGCATCAATGAACCTTGGGCGCCCATGACCCTGTTGCTGGGTAACCGGTTGTCCTTCCTTGGACCACATTTGGTAGGCACTAACCACTGCATACCAGGGACACCACACAAGACCTGCTGTTATGGAGATGCTCTGACCTGGTCGTCTAGCCATCTCACAATTTGGCCCTTGTCAAAGTCGCTCAGATCCTTACGCTTGCCAATTTTTCCTGCTTCCAACACATGAAATTCAAGAACTGACTGTTTACTTACTGCCTAATATATCGCACCCATTGACAGGTGCCATTGTAACAAGATAATAAATGTTATTCACTTCACCTGTCTGTGGTTTTAATGTTTTGGCTGATCAGTGTGTATATATATATATATATATATATATATAAATTATACACTACCGGTCAAAAGTTTTGAAACACTTGACTGAAATGTTTCTCATGATCTTAAAAATCTTTTGATCTGAAGGCGTATGCTTAAATGTTTGAAATTAGTTTTGTAGACAAAAATATAATTGTGCCACCATATTAATTTATTTCATTATAAAAATAAAATTTATAAAAATAAAAATAAGTTCTTGAAATTGATGACTTGGACCAAATAATAAAGAAAAGCAGCCAATAAGTGCCCAACATAAAGGGGAACTCCTTCAATACTGTTTAAAAGTCATCCCAAGGTGATACCTCAAGACGTTGGTTGAGAAAATGTCAAGAGTACATGTCTGCAAATTCTAAGCAAAGGGTGACTACTTTGAAGATGCTAAAATATAACACAGTTTTGATTTATTTTGGATTTTGTTTAGTCACAACATAATTCCCATAGTTCCATTTATGTTATTCCATAGTTTTGATGACTTTAATATTGTTCTAAAATGTGAAGAAAAAAAATTATAATAATGTACAAAATTATAATAGTGTTTCAAAACTTTTGACCGGTAGTGTGTGTGTGTGTATATATATATATATATATATATTATGGTGTAACAGTTCAAATTTCGCACGGTTCGGTTTGTATCACGGTTTTAGGGTTTCGGTACGGTTCGGTATTTGTTTTGTTCAGGGAGAAAAATATTAAGTAAAAATATTCTATTTGGTAACAGACACATCAAGAGATTTGCCCTCACTACAAATCACTGTAGTTTTACTACAGTAACCATAGTTTAAACATTGTATTTGTTATAAAACCACAAAATTAACATGGTTACTGTCATGGTTACAATACTATAGTAAAATCAATGTTACTATATGGAAACTACAGTATTACTGTTGTAAAACAATGGTTAATTGTATCAAAACTATGATTTCGGCCAATAAAACAATGCGACTTGAGTATTTTAATCATACGCGGAAATCCCACATCTTCATCAACAGAGTAAAGGTAACATAACTTTGGCTATGAATACCCCAAGCACTTTAGTTCTTGTTTCATGTCTGTCCGAGCTAGCACCGAGTGCCTGCTTAAAGACGGAAGGGATTATGTCTGTGTTCAGTTTCGGGCTCACCTGCAGCTCTGTGCGCACCGCGCACTGTATGTCCTCGGGTGATGTCGGCATAAATAGCTAATCAAATATCTATGTATTACCAGTATACATCACTCAAATCAAGCAATGTCTGCAAACAGTGCCTGTTTTGTAAACGTTTTTTGACCATTGCTGTTGTAATTGACTGCGTAAAGAAAAAGTTCCCAGACAGAAGACTTAAATGACACAGGGGCTTCTCTTTTGCGGCTTGTTTTCTCCGCTTGCCCTTTTGCCAACTAACACATGCAGAACTGTGATGTCATCAACTGATTTAACATACTAACAGTTAATAGGACAGCTTCTCTCTGTAGAAAGTTGACCCATGTGAAACACAAGCGGAGTGTGTCCATCTACAGAGCAGTATAGGTGCATTAGCGGAAGTTACAACACCACATGTCTATTTTGCGCTGTATTTTTGATTTTTTTTGCCAAACTGTATGATCCAGATGCGTTATTAAACTAGAGATGAACCGCGGAGCAAATGCTTACTGAACCGTGGTTGGTGAAACATACGGTTCGTTTTTTTTTTTACCGAGAACCGTTACACCCCTAATCGACACACATTCTGAATTCTCCATCTTTTTTCTGCACTAGGACAACAGGGGAGGCATATGGGCTGCTGCTCTCCTTTATGACCTCATTATCAAAGAGCTGTTTAATGTGAGATTTAACAGCTTCCAACTGCGTGGGAGGGATTCGCTGATACATTTGCCAAACAGGGGTCTCATCAATAAGGGGATATAATTGCTATCATGAGCAATTATATCTGTACAGCCTAAATCTCCCTCAGCCGTTGCAAACACCTGGCTATACCTTCTTAATAAATCTTTAACTTGCTGTTCCTCAGCTGGAGAAAGTCCAGGCCACTGCAAGGTAGCAACTGCTTCAAAAACGGGGCTCACAGTTTCTCCAGCTGATTGGACTGAAACTTGTGATATGTAAGCCACTTCTCCCTCTGTCTCCACAAAATCCCAATTATCTGCTACTACAGCAACCCTATGCACAGTGCCTAGCACCTGCTTTGGATATACCGTGGCCCCTGTAACCCTAACATTAACCACTGGTACATAAGCCACCCCATTGTTAACAGTTATTAATGAAGGGGACAGTAATAAACCAGGGGCAAGATTAGAGCAACATGGAGGCGTGAGGACAGTGTGGGACTTTTGGGCATGTAACCTTAACAAATTTCCATGAACCTGTTGGTATAAATTAACCAGATTTTTGTAAAACCCGGACCCTCCTCTCGGACACATCCGGACAGGCTTCCAACTGATGGAAAACCCATCCCCACAAATTCTCCCCTTGTTGAGCAAATAACTCCCTGTAACACTCCCTTATAACATTCATCCCCAAAAGCCCAGGTACTACTTCCTTTTTCAAACTAAGGGAGCATGGAAAATCCCTAATTACCAAAATGCCACACTTTGGAATAGTTCTTCCCAAAATCTGAATATCCAATTCTAAATAGACTAGGTATGGGATATCCAGGCCATTTGCAGCCTTCAAAGCTAACCACCCACAATCACGTAATTTAAAAGTATCCCAGTGATGAAAAGCCTCTTTAAGAAAAGACTCATCAATTGTTGTAACCATGTACCCTGTGTCCAACAAGCATTTCACACCAACTCCCCCCATCACTACCCCAACTACAGGGCCTTTAACTATCAATCGTGGTGATATTTTTGGACTAGAACCGCTAACAGCATTGTTAATTTGTCCAAAAGTTATTTCTACTTTTTTTTTTTTTATACCTGACCTTGACGACACTGGTGAAGGACATGTCCAGGTTTATGACAGCACAGACAGATAGGCAAACCCTCTGCTGTAAGCTGATAATTAGGGTTAGGGGAATGAACATTGGATTAGTCAATTACAGATTCTAACTTTGACAGGGTTTTTAAAATACTATCCAATTGCAACTGTTGTTTATTGACCTGCTCCTGCTGTGCAGAAGCCTCTGACTCCCTTCCAGCCCCTACCACATTACAACCCCCTTCCACATTAACCCCACATTAGTAAACGCCAGCCCGGAACTGCCCTGAACATCTTTCACCCTCCTCAGCCCAATTAATATCCTCCTGATCCAGTGCCAAGAATGAAATAGATGGTTTTTGCCTCACAATTCTTTTAAGCTCACAACGCAATGATACATCACAAACATGTTCCACAAACTGATCTCTGATTAGTGCATCTGTTATCTTCCCTGGGTAGGCACTCTGAATACCCTCCATAAGCTCAAATAAAGAATGTGAAAATTCCTTTAATGTCTCCCCTTCTTTCTGTTTCTTATTAAAGAACTGTTTCTGCAGACCAACAAAGGAAGAGGAGGAACCATACAATTCTTTTAAAATATTAAAAATAATTTTTGTGAATGAACGAAATCGAATTTCGGCCTAAGCCTCACCCTCTAAATGGTCGTAAAGGAAGAGGGCCTTCTCTCTACTGGACATACGCTTGTCCCTAAGACAAGCCTCCACCTCTTGAATCCAATCATAAACAGAAAGCTCAGTTAGAGCCATAGCCTAGCAGGCTGCGCTCATGACATGTGGTGTGGGTGACCTGAGTTCCAGTCCCAGCTTGTGAGGTCCTTTCCCACTCTTCTCCCTCTTATTTCATGTCACCTCTCTACTTTCCCTATCCCATTAAAAAAAAAAAACATGAAAAAGTACTATAAAAATATATATGTATAATTAAAAAAAACAAAAAAACAGAAAGATCAGTCTTTAATTTTGCCCCTGAAAATATGAGCATTTCCTCTCTCTCGAGGAACATAAATAAATCTCTCTGTTGCCTTAAATGGTAATTCATGAATTTGTCGAGTTGCATTAACATCACGAACAATACTTGAACCACTAGCCTCAGTAGAGGTGGCACCACTTTCTCGACTAAGCTGTTCATTCAAGATACGTAACCTTTGTACTTCTTCCCTTAAGGTTAAAAGTTCCTCCTTTTCCTGTACATTACTCATAGTGAACAAGATCGCTCAAAAATATCACAAAATACACAGTTAATCACAAACTAATTAAAATATGAGTCGTAAATGTCTTTTCATCCACTAGGCCGGCAGAGGAAGATCAGTGGGTCCCCTCCAGTCTTCTGGTGCCAGCCACTGTTTCTGGTAAGCAAAAAAAAAAAAAAAAAAACAGAAATAATAATAAAAAGTTTTATTCATGCCTCAGAACAACATTAATACTGCCGACAGTACCAGAAATGTAGTGCCGACTATAAGCACTACTACTTCAACACTTAGGCACAACTACGCCACCTTCTGAAAAAGGGCAGAAGGACCCCAGAATACCCAATACATATGGTCGCTTTGATCAAATCTTACAAATCTTACTTATTATTCTCATAGAATAATAAAGCAGTGAGGCATGAAACACTTCTTGTTAATACAAATAGTAACTACTTTAAAAGAAAATCAATTCTTAGAATAAACACACAGTTAAAATGGTCATTCCAAGTGTGCCAGGAATAAACATCAGGACTGGAGTGGTCACTTTATAGATCCAATAAATGATCAGTCCATAACAAAACAAAATACACAAAAGAAAAACAGCAACAAAGAAAAAACTTTCCTCATTAAAGAGTAAGACAGAGTCCGCTAGACAAAGCCGGCCATGCCCACCGCATTCCAGGTGCCTAAAAGAGAAAGCCAACACTAAATTCAACCATACTCAAATCCCACACTCTACAATGTGCACAGTCACATCTAAAAATATGTGTCAATATGTGAGTTACCGTATCCACACCACTTGCATACAGTGCCACACACCAAGGAACCGCAACCATCAGGAAACCCAGTCAGAGGGAGGCGAGCAAACGCGTTCTAATCAATTAGCTCCCTAGCTCGCTATGTCGTAAATCAGTAAATCATGAATACGAATTCGGGCACTGGCAAGGGTGTTCATCCACTGAACATTGGGACACTTATGACTCAATCACCTGCGACACGATAACGAGCTCACGCATTGAAGCGCAGCTGTTATTAATCATCAACATTGAATGTTTGAATATCTTCAACGAAAATGAATGATAGTGTCATTTATACATCATGTTATTATGAAACAATAAATGACATTAAATGAAGAAATAATATATAAAGGAGTGTATTGTAAAACTTCTTTTAACAACTCAAATATTTAAAAGATTGTTTCCCTTTCATGGTAATTATAAATGAAATAAATTTCAAACAACATCTCTTTTAAAGAGAAAATAAGGCTTGAACTTCATAGTTTTACACTTTTGCTCGTCTAACGACTTGAGAGACTATAGAAGACATGATGATGGTTCCAGTAAGGGAACATAGTGAGCAACAATGCTCCCTGGTTTTTACGGTGCATTGTGGGATTTTTTATGGAGCGAACGTCTCAGTGCACTGGAACGATTTTGCGATTGAGACAGCCCTTAAAATGGCCGACTCCCTGACCAGTGCCTGACTAACTAGAGAGCTGACAGAGATGCACCCAAAGTCATTTTAGCAAGTCAGGTCACTTGGTGGCCATCTTTGGAATGCTCCCGGGCAGCTATATTCTATGGATACGAGCTGCATGACAGTGCAGCTCCTATCTACTTGAGTGGGGAAAGACCGAAATCTCCAAAACGGTTGGTCAAGATAACGATAAAAAAACATATTTCAAACCGTGCTCCTTGACCTCAGATCACGCTAAAAAAATTTATTGTATAGCTAATGCACATGCACGTTCTCGAGTTATTGACAGGTGATGTCTGTATCTAAAAGGTGACTGGCTCTTTTACCTTTAGGGTGGGACTTCCATTCTACATTCGTTGACTGTTGGGCATTTCAATTTCTCCCATTAAAATAGTCTCTGGCTTTATTAAGGCCTCGATATTGTTCCGTAGAAGTTCTTATTCGTTCTTTGTTCAGGGGTAAAAAGAAGTTCGAAACAGCCGAGCAATGGTATATGTTTGCGAAGTACGAACATTCTGTGGGACAGCGTTTAGAAGTACATTTAAATATGAGGACACTCAAGAGGACACGTAAAACTACTGTGACAACAAAAATGTGTTATCAATGACTTTGTGCCTCATTTTATGATTAGAATTCACATGAGGTCATGAGATCGGTGTGTTCATGTTGACTGATTTTGACTGACTGAAGAACGTAAACAGAATTAATTGGTGTTCTTGGTCAAGGTCACACCCACCGATGATGTGGACCAATGACAGTAAGAACGTGTTTAGCAGCCGGTCAGATGTTTTTACTTTTTGGCCAGAATTTGTTCTAAATGACGTCACAACCATTCATTCTTCAAATTCGTATTAAGTATATCGAGGCCTTTACTCGGTGGAAGAATAGTTTTTTCTGATTATTGAAGAGCACCTATTATGGTTTTTCAAATATTGCCTTTCATGTAGTGTGTTATATAGCTGTTTGTGAATGTAAAAAAGTCTGCAAAGTTTCAAAAATCAAAGTGCACGAAATATGGAGTTATTGACACCGAAAATAAAGAACCGATTCTGAACACCTGAAACGAGTCGTTAGTAATTTTAGACTTACTTCCTGTATTAACCTACTTAATTTGGTAACAAAAAACCCGCCTCTGGTCTTCACTGGCTGCTCGCGAATAGCTTTGACCCGCCCTCAAACACTACACAAAGTGGTAGACCAATCACAACAGACTGGGACATCTGACCAATCAGAGCAGAGTAGGCTCTCTGAAAGAGTTTAGAATGAATCCTTTAGAACGGATCACTGAACGAGTCGTTTTTGACACTGGGGGAAAAAAAGGTAATGCTGCAATTTAAATTATGAGCAAATGTGTTTTTTGACCTTGGATGCATGTAAATCTATTGTATGAGACCTTTAAAACAAAATTAGGCATGTTTAAAAATCATAATAGGTGCTCTTTAATAATTATGCAGTAATACATATTCAAATTATTAACAATTAAATGAGCATTAATGTTTTTTGTCATATTGCTGTTGCCAGAATTTTATTAAATTAAAAGCCACTTGTGGCCGTGCTTTACAGTAGTGTTACATTCCTTTAAAGGGGTCATAACATGAGGAATCAAATTTTCCTTGATGTAGTAAAATATAAGAGGTCATTGAACTATAAAAACATATGGTAAGTTTCAGAACTCAAAACTTACTCCTCACTGCAAAAAGAGCATTTTTTAACAGAGGTTCCTCAATAATATGTTCAATAATCTCAATAATATGAGTGAACCTCAAGGAACATTAAAATAATAAAAAACACATGGGATGACCCCGTCAATAGACTGTTGTTTCTTTTTTTCTTTCTTTCTTTCTTTCTTTCTAGCTCTGTGCCCCTTCACTTCGTTCCTCAGGTTGCCTGCGTTCTCTGAATGGGCACTCTTTAGGGGGAATAGCTGGGGTTCAAAGCGCTGCGCTCCGGCCGTCTGAATGGAGTGAAAAGGATCTTTAACAAACATCCCCTGTGCGCCAGGCGCTCCAAACGCTCCAGTAATAAATTAACTTGTGGCCAAAGTGCGGCAAACATTCTGCGGCAGCGGAAGCAATCTGCTGCTATCTCACCCTACCTCTCCCAGATTAATGAAACAGAATGCTGGCCAATTTGCATACAGGTGAGAAGAAGAATACGCCAGAAAGAAGCAGGTCTAGATAAAGGACTGGAATGGGGTGATGAGCTTTGAATAGCAAAAGAGTGATACTTATATACACAGGGACGGGAGAGAGAGAGAGAGGGAAAACAAGAGAGAGTTTTTTCATTTTCTTTTTTCTCTCATCCTCAAAAGCCGAGGTCAGTGCTGGCATTTGAAGAGACTGCCCAGCAGCTGTCTACATGCAGTAGCTCAATCATTAGCTGCAAAGGGGGCCATTAGTCCTTGTCAACACTGTTCTGGCTCACACATGCACAATGCTGTTACTCCAGCCGCCACTAGAGATCAGTATTTACCGTGCCAGAAGCAACAAGTGTGCGACAGTCAAGCCACACTCCCTTTGTTCTAAATAAACTGAGAAGTTTTGTTGCATGTGGCGGCAGTTGATTAACTGAGCAAGGTTTGTGTGTCCAAAGACTACGAAAAACACTTTTTGACTCCTCCATACTTTGCAAGTGTGCACCCTGTTATGTAACAAACCACCAATGCAGCTCACGTATGATTCTTGCATCCTGCTGAACTAGTCATTTAGCCACAGCATGCTGCAAATGCAGGCTGATTTGAGCGATAATAGAGCAGAGCTGCATAATCTCCCACTATGTAGTCAAGATAATGGTGACCTTTTGCTTTCTCATCTTCTCATCTTTCGCCCTATCAGAATGAGCGACTTATCTGCCTCCCTGCTGAGAAGCAACAGCTTGTATCTGTAGGCCACACTGTAAGAATGGATGTTCACACCTGGGCCAATTGATAAACCACAGTTGCTCTTCATCATTTGTGTGTACATGTGAGGCCTTGTTTACACCTGGTATTAAAGGGATAGTTCACCCAAAACTGAAAATTCATGTTGCTACAAACCCATGTGACATTTCTTTCTTCTGTGGAGCACAGAAGGAGATGTTAGGCAGAATGATAACCTCTCTAAATAGTGACCAGAATGTAACATTCATTCACTAATGAAACTGAATGGTGACTGAGGCATTCGGCCTAACATCTGCTTTTGGGTGATCCGATCAGAAATATTGAAACATCTCAAAAATATTGGCACACCATTTCTTCTAATTATACTTTTATTTTAATCAAAGCACAAATGTGACATTACGAGTAGGATTCTCAAATATTTTATTGAAGAAACTGTATTAACTGAACTTCGGATGTGCAATACATTTTTCAGATTGGACGGGTATTTACTTTTTAAGCCATTACCAGCACAGAAAACTCTTGAGAGGCAAGTAGGCGCTCCTTCACTGTTGTTGGAACGCATTCAAACACAATTTTTGTGTAAATCTTTCGTAAAGCTGAATCCTGTTTACTGTTCTGACGTAAACAGGATTCATGAAAGTGTTCTTATTTTCAAAATGTTAGTTGGTATGCTCCTGAACAAGCGTGAATTGCGTGCAAGACATCCAAACGTTTTGTGTTCTTTCAGGCAAAATGCCATGACTACATTTTAATAGAAGTGAAATTAAATAAGTATTAAAAATAACTAATAATTAAATTAGTGAAATTAACCAGGCCGGGCCAATTCGGTTGCTTAGGAGACCCGGCTGGAGTCACTCAGCACGCCCTGGGATTCGAACTAGCGAACTCCAGGGGTGGTAGCCACGCCTTTACCACTGAGATGTTAGTCATATCAGATAAAGTCAAACAGTGGAAACTATTATAATTTAGCTAGCAGGCAAATAGACCAAGGTAGTAACTGATTTAAAGATTGCCATTGTTACCAGCATAAAGTTGAAAATGAAGCTAGACTTACTGTGAAATGAAAATGAAATTGAAAGCACTGCAGTACCACAATCCATAATAAAATGCCCCTTTAGAGTGGCTACACTATTTAATGAACTTCCGCGCTAAGAGCGCTACCTGGCTAACTATCGGTCCATTAAAATATCTTACCTGTCCTTTAAGATCTCGGAGATCCATCCCGACAGCTCTAAAATATAAATCATTATTATGGGCTTACCATAGTGAATCGGGGTAAGGCAAAAACATGATTTGGAAGACAGATTGTTGGTGTACTTGCTCATTAATGAAATTTTGTTCATTTCAAACAAAAAATCGTAGTGAAGCTTTACATTTTCTGAAGATTCTTCCAGTTCCAAGTCATGTCATTGTTACCATCATGATTTACCCGAGAAGTTTCACCAACGATGCTGGCGATGCGCTCAACAGAACCAGAGAAAGTTAATGGTGGTGGACATCCTCCTGCCGGTAAAGCTTCATGTCAAACTATTTTTATTGACCTCTTGGACTGTTTGATTCACAAAAGTGCCTCCGATGACAGCAAAAACATACAATGACAGTAAGTTCCTCACTTTCTTGGAGACGCTATTGTGTCTGCTGAATCAAAATTTTACGATGTGAATGCATAAAAAACTTCATGCACTTAATTTTTATTACTGTTCCGCTTAGATGTTAAAAGCATTTACTAGTGAGTCTGGTGCCTTCCTTATTGCCGTTTTCATGGGTGTGGATTATGATAATTGTGAATAAAGGTGTACACGCCCCCTATTTACGAATGTTTGGAATTCACTAACATACACACATTTAAAGAACAAATCTGGGGTGTATGCAGGGTTTGTGAAATTTCCAGAGTTTTCTGTAAGGTCAATTTTTACTTTTTTTTTGTATTTATTTTTTTACATTTTAATCCCAATTTACTCATATTTACAAAAGTTTGATAAATGAGGCCCGATGTGTTTTTGACCACCTCCAATTATGGATGAAATGGATGAATCTCAAAACATTTTGCACCCCGTTTACACCTGTATTTAATGTTGTCCAATTTTAAGCAAATCACCTGAAATGGATATTATTACCAGGTGTAAACGGGGCCTGAGTGTGTGTGTGTGTGTGTGTGTGTGTGTGTGTGTGTGTGTCTGTGCATGTGTTCTGTAGTGCACGTGTGTAGACATGAGGGGCAGATTTCTGTGTTCTTGCGGCAAACATGAGAAGCGTCATTGATACAGCATCTTAAGTTTCCTGGTAATCACCCTTGAAGGAAGTAATGTGGCTTTCCCACAGAGATAGGACAATAAGCCCAGTCTTGAGCAGTGAAACTCAGCTACCTGCACCTCTTTCCACTTGCATGGCCCATCCAGGCTGTCCTTGAGTATGGAATGCATGTGTCGGCTTAAATTCAGCTATTGCGCTGTATCAAGAGGTGCTTGAAACCTTGAAACCTGCCATTTGGTATGATTATTGAAAAGTGCTCTGGAAACAAGTTGTCTGATGTTACAATTTCCGAAACATGGAATTCTAAAACTGCTTATTATACTGTATGTATGCTTATACAATGTATCACAATATTCAGATCTTCAATAAGTCAATACTGTCTGTACTTCATAACACCATTTAGGGGTGTAGGAACGATCTGAAAACTATGTCCATTTGTAGAGGGGAAATTTATAAACCTCATCAGCTTGGTCAAAGTCTTTTTTAGCAAGTCAGTCCACTGTCGGCCATCTTTGGAACGCTCTTGGGAGGCTATTTCCAGTCATGACAGTGCAGCTCCTATCTACTTGAATGGGGAAAGACCGAAATCTCAAAAAACGGTTGGTCAAGATTAAGATCAAAGAACATATTTCAAATCAGCATTACAATTTGTCAGTACTGGAATCATAAATTATCCTTCTGTACCACATATTATGCTAAAAAATGAAATTTTCCCAGCTTGTACAGTTAATGCACATGCGCGTTCTTGAGTTGATTGACAGGCGATGTCTGTATCTAAAAGGTTTTTGGCTCTTTTACCTGTAAGGCGGGACTTCCTTTCTACATCTGTTGACTGTTGGGCGCTCAGAGCTCATTGGTTGGGCGTTCCAATTTCTCCCATTCATTTTAATAGAAGTGCCCCGTCTCTGCTAAATAGTCTATAGCTTGTCTCATGAATATTAATTGGGTGAGGAAATAGTCTTGGCTGTATGTGGCCACTACAAATTTCTGTTGTCCACTGCAAACATGACCGGTTGATAGAAACCTCTGCTGGATCTTAAAAACAGGGCTTAGTATCAATACAGATTTTACGATTTGATTTGATTTGATTCGAATTTCGGTACAACTTGATTCAATTCAGATTCATTTTGGTATATTTCAGTTATGATGTCTATTTTGCTTAAATATGAAAGGAATTCTCTCTCAGCTAATGATGTAAATTATACAGGGAACCTTCTTGGTACAATACAAAAATATTATTGGTAAAAATTACAACAGTAGTGGCCGATAATCTTCAATTATCAGCCAAACAGGGGGCTGGGTAGCTCAGCGGGTAAAGACGCTGACTACCACACCTGGAGTCGTGAGTTCGAATCTAGGGTGTGCTGAGTGACTCCAGCCAGGTCTCCTAAGCAACCAAATTGACCTGTTTGCTAGGGAGGGTAGAGTCACATGGGGTAACCTCCTCGTGGTTGCTATGGTGTGGTTCGTTCTTGGTGCGGCGCATGGTGAGTTGTGCGTGGATGCCTCAGAGAATAGCGTGAAGCCTCCACACATGCAATGTCTCTGTGGTAACATGCTCAACATGCCAGGTGATCAGACGTGAAGGCAACTGAGATTCGTCCTCTGCCACCCTGATTGAGACGAGTCACTACACCACCATGAGGACCTAGAGCGCATTGGGAATTGGGCATTCCAAACTGGGGAGAAAAAGGGGAGAAAAACATAATAAAAAAATAAAAAAAACATTTATCGGCCAAACATGCACTATTGTTTCCTTCTTCCTAAAATATGAACAATATTTTATGTGCAAACATTATAACTAAAAATGGAAGACTAAACAAAAATCTGAAGCAACTGCTATCTACCATTTAAAACACACAAACTTTTTTAAGATTTACAAAGTTAAATTTTTGTATGAAATTTGGAGGTAATATAGTGGTAAATAATTTTTTAACATTTATTTATTTATTTATTTTTAACAATTTTATGTATCTTTTTTGCTATATTAAAATGTGTGATATATCGGCATTATATCAGCCTATCAGCCACCCTGCTCTCTGGAAATCGGACATGGAAATTAAGTTTTTTTCTTTTCAAGTGACTGTAATAATCATTTGCCTTGATTCTGATTCCTGGTGTAATTTAACAATTTCTTTTACAAAAAGCTTTAGATAAATATGCATCACAATGTCACGCTTCATTCCAGCCCACGTACGTTTATGTGAATATTTTGCCAAAAACTGTGTCATTCACGGCAATCTACCGTTCATTCCTATGCGGAGTTCTGTAGAGCTTGTCAGAGCAAGCAACCATAACCAAGGGAGGCAGAGCTTATCGAAGGGTCAGTTGAATTCCTCTTAGAGTTAACCGATTGAAGGTAAACTAATTCCAGATGTATCCAGATGGATAAGGTCAGAATGTAGAGATGGATCTTAGACAGACCATTGAGAGAATCTGCAATTGTTTTTGCATTTCCTGCTCTGATTTTGGCAGAAAATCTGCAGAATTCTGTGGAATGCATTTATACAGGGTAACGTGTTTAACCAAGTTGAGTGTACCTTTCTGTTTGTAGATGAAAACATTAGGCCTAAATTAGGCTAAATATTCATTACCAACACGCCAGTTTGTGAATTATCACAGTTCTACGGCATTCAGATTCTATGTGGGTATTTTTATGTCTTATGTTCTGGATTCAATACAAGTTAAGCTCAGTCGGCAATATTTGTGGCGTAATGTTGATTACCACAATAAATTATTTCTACTGAAAAAGCACAAATTGTGGTTACAGTACAGCACTTACTAGTACAATAAAAATTCATGGAGCCTGAACAAAAACATTAAAATACACACTGTTTCAATAGCATAGCCACAAGACATAAACACTACACATGTTCGCATGATATTAGTGTGATTAGGATTAGAGTTAATAAGCCTAAAATCGTTTATTAACCTTATTTGTGTAAAGTTAGATCCAATATTACAACTTTGTTGTGACGACATATCACTATGTGATACTATGTGATTAGCACTTTCCAGATTGTTCCCACTCATTTGCAATGTCTGTCATCATTTATCAGTTCTTTTGGCCATTAATGACCTATCTTTATCATCCTGTCTTTCATTGGTGCTGTGCCCCATTGATGAGACACAGTAAGTCTAGCTGTCCATGACACCAGCCCTTCTTCTGAGAACTTTGACACAGTTTAACCCCCCCCCCGTGCAGAGGCCATTGCATTTGTGTATTGGATAAATTGGGAATGCGCAGCTTTATGGTTGAGGCCAATGGTGGGCATGAGGATATGCAGATAAAGTCTTTAATGAAAGATTCGAGAAAGAGAGGAGATAATGCTAGTGAAACAAATGGGCTAAGTAAATCGAGAGAAGAAAGACAAGTAATCTCATAGGAATGGGACCCTTCGAACTGTACAGGGGAGGCTGCTACATTTCCCGCTTACTGGGTCCATTAGCATGACCCCATGACCCCCCCCCCACCCCCCCACCCCCAATACGACACATGCATACCTCACACAGTTGCCATAGCCTGTCAGCCACTGCGCATTGGTCCGGGCCGTACTGGGTCTGCGCTGGTCCAAGCAGGGCCCCCTTTGTGCTAGAGAAGGGAGGAGGGGGCAAGCGGGCATGACGGCAGGGCCTTGCAGCTGTCGCGAGGGTCGAGCCATGGACGCCTGTGATCAGCCAGCCGTGAAATCTGCCCTGAACAGGACTGCATTCAGAGGCTGACTCTCTCATACACACTCCCAAACACACACACACTCGCAGCAACACTCCGCTCTCTTTGGTGCTAAATCTTCCCCAGGCTTGTGGAGCTCGTCTGGCGCCAGCTATTCGTTGCGCTCTGCCTGTTGATAACCCTTGCTTCCCCAAAACCC
Organism: Myxocyprinus asiaticus; assembly: GCF_019703515.2. Taxonomy (NCBI): domain Eukaryota; kingdom Metazoa; phylum Chordata; class Actinopteri; order Cypriniformes; family Catostomidae; genus Myxocyprinus; species Myxocyprinus asiaticus. The sequence goes on from NC_059344.1 coordinate 60,935,963, forward strand.
CCACTCACACCTTCTTGCTCGCCTCTCGTACAAACAGACCCCTTTCCTCCCTCCTTTTCATGTGCCAGTCCCTACAGTAGATTTATATAAATCGATTAACAAGCATTAATAATGACTTGCCATGAAAATAAGAACAAACTGATGGAAGAAAAACTTTCAAAGAATTCTGCAGGCTTTCTAGAAGATTTTTTTTTTATTTTTGTTTTTTACATTCTGTTTACTAGAGTTTTACTAAATACCATAGTTCAGCTATGGTTACTGATGTAAAAGCCATGGTTCATTTTCATGAGGGATGTATAAAGCTATTGCAAGGGAGCCCAAAATAATTGTGAGGAAACACAAAACTATTGCACTTATTGCAAGGGAACGCAAAAATTTATGTGAGGGAACAGAACCTATTGTAAGGGAGTTCAAAACATTTTGTCTGAACGCAAACCTGTAGCGAGGGAACGCTGAACGCAAAACAATTTCAGAATATACAGTACATATCCTCCCTGTCCTCTAAGGTGCTCCGTGAATTTGACACTTTTCAGGGAAATTAAATTACGAGCGACTTACTGTATATGTGTCTCTGTATGTTAAAGGGATAGTTCACCCAAAAATGAAAATTCTCTCATTATTTCCTCACACATGATATCCCAGGTGTGTATGACTTTATTTCTTCGCCAGAACACATTTGAAGAATAATAGAAAAATATCTTAGCTCAGTAGGTCCTTAAAATGCAAGTGAATAAAGATTTCTCTTTTGAAGCTCCAAAAATCAAAGACAGTCAGCATAAACCTCATCAATACGACTCCAGCATTAAATTATTGTCTTCTAAAGCGATGCGATCACTTTTGGTGTGAAAAAAGATAATTATTTAAGTCTGGCGAAGAAAGAAAGTCACACACCTAGGATATCATGAGGGTGAGTAAATAATGAGAGAATTTTCATTTTTGGGTGAACTAGCCCTTTAAGATGATAAAGGAGAAAGCATTTAAGCACAAAACAAATCATGTATTTCACGTTTAATCCTGATAATTAATTTACCCTCAGGTTTACTTTCAGGTTACTTTTAGGAGTTGATAGACTGTTTAGCATTTTTATACAGTAACACGTACCCGAACTATTTCTGTAACTCATTGCCCCTGAAAACCCCAGAGGTCAAGAAGTGATTTGCATGTAGCAATGACAGTTCGGAAATTATTTTAGATTTTTTTTTTTCTTACAGTGGGGATTCCCAAAGCTTGCATCATTACAAATATATAACTTATCACTGTTACCATTTTTGTAGTCAATTAGAGATTTGAATTTCAATAAAAATATAATTTATCAATTTTCATTTGACCTTTTTGCCAAAGTTCTTTGATTTCTTAATATGAGATGTACTAGTTCATTCGTAACTGTACCTGCATTGACTAGGCATGAAACTAATGCCTTTAGAATTTGCGATGTGAGAGGGACTGTTCTTGGACTGAAGTAAACTTCCTGGTCAACTGAGCTGTGCATTAGCACACTACTTCCCTTGTAATTTGGCCCAATTATTCCTCTGTTTAAAAACATGCATTCAGATTAGCGCAAGAGAGTAGCATCTGGCTGCTGAATTGTCTGCCCATGAGAAAGTAGTATGGTGTGTTTCGCCAGGAAAGTAGTTCCATGGGATAAATTTCATCAAGTTAGCTCTTCACAGATTGGATTATAAGGAATTTATTTCTGGGTAAACCTAAGCAAATGGTTGGCAAGATTGCTAAACTGCACGATGCTCCTTGTTCATCCAAATTCATGCATAGTTGAAGGAAATGGGCCAGTTAAAGGAACTGTGACTTGCCCAATCGGTCACTACATCTTATATTTGTTGATCTTGTACAGTACATGCGTTTTTATTCCTTGCAAACTTAAACATTTGGTTTTCTTTAAATGTACTGAACAATGTTTCAAATGTGTGTTTCTCACAAAAGCTGTCAAGAAAATGTCCAGTCATCTTTAACCTCAAATCAATACAGAAAAAAATATGAAAAGATATTTTGCATAAAGAAAATGTAGCTTACATTTATAAAGGTTTTTCGCATTGTGACGTTTCAGGACACTTAAGCATATTTTACTCCCCAATTTTAATTACCGTAATGCGTCTGGACCTTTAACTTTTACTAGACTGTTTCCACTGTTTTCATGATGATTCTCGTTGCAGTAAAACTGTCATTTTAATATTTTTTTTGCATTACAGTAAAAAAGTTGTACAATGATTTTTTAAAATCAGCGAAAATTAAAGCATTACCAAGGGAGTATTACTGTCTAAATATTATAAATAGCTAATATGTAATTTTTTTTAAGTTGCCGTAATAAGCATATAATAATGCGTAAATGACAAAATATGCATAACTGTCATAAAAATAATGGGCCATATGTACGCTCGTATTTGTGTGTGAAATCTGCGTACGAATGTTTTCACAAAGCAATCCTGATTCATCAATAAGTTCACACTAAAAAAAATCACATTTTTTACTTTAACTGGCCCCAATAAGGCATGTATTTTATGCCAGAAAAAAAGAAATAATAATAATAATAATATTATATATATATATATATATATATATATATATATATATATATATATATATATATATATATTGGGGCCAGTTAAATTACAAATCTGAACAGCAGAAAAAATCCTTGCTATTGAGCCCTAAATTATGAAAAATAATACACACAAACTAACTGAAATGTGACTAATTGGACAAAAGAGGCTAAGTAGGAATAGATAAGCATAGACATACCCTGATGCCCATTTATCCTCGGAGGCCAAGGCATATTGAGAGGCTGGGTCAGCCCACCCACACTGCTGAGTCAGCCCACATCCTGGGTCCTGTGCCCTCTTCTCTTGGCACTCAAGTATGGCTTGGAAAGAAACCAAGATGGCTGCTACATGTTGGGCCACAGTGGCCCTTTCAACTTCTGTCAGTTGCACTCACGTTTTTGTGTTCCACTTTCTTTTTTTTTTATTGTCTTTTCGTGTCAGACTAAATTCTGTCTGCTCCCCTTGTCCACATTTATTTAGCTATAATATGAATTTGTTCCAAACATGATCTTAGTCTTTTTATTTGTTCTTATGGCAAATAAAGGATAACGGCTGCTAAAATGTAATGCATTCTTGCGCTAAAATATTGTAGATGCAGCACAACTAATAAGGAATGTCAATTTTCAGACTAGTTTTCATAATCGATTGTTGTGGAAATTAATGATCAATTAATTGATTAATCGTTAACGTCAATACCAAAAAACGCACGTGGAGGACTCCAAATAATATGTGCATGTAGCCTACTGTTTAAATATAATTATGACAAGGTTCTTTAACACTCTGAAGGAGGAAGCGGGAGCCGGGTGAACAATCCAACATGAGTCTTTTACAATTGTGCTCAAAAGTTTACATACCCTGGCAGAAATTGTGAAATTTTGGCATTGATTTTGAAAATATGACTGATCATGCAAAAAAACTGTCTTTTATTTAAGGATAGTGATCATATGAAGCCATTTATCATCACATAGTTGTCTGGCTCCTTTTAAAATCATAATGATAACAGAAATCACCCAAATGGCCCTGATCAAAAGTTTACATACCCTTGAATGTTTGGCCTTGTTACAGACACACAAGGTGACACACACAGGTTTAATGGCAATTAAAGGTTAATTTCCCACACATGTGGCTTTTTAAATTGCAATTAGTGTCTGTGTATAAATAGTCAGTGAGTTTGTTAGCTCTCACGTGGATACACTGAGCAGGCTAGATACTGAGCCATGGGGAGCAGAAAAGAACTGTCAAAAGACCTGCGTAACAAGGTAATGGAACTTTATAAAGATGGAAAAGGATATAAAAAGATATCCAAAGCCTTGAAAATGCCAGTCAGTACTGTTCAATCACTTATTAAGAGGTGGAAAATTCAGGGGATCTCTTGATACCAAGCCAAGGTCAGGTAGACCAAGAAAGATTTCAGCAAAGAAAAACCCACAGGTAACCTCAGGAGAAATACAGGCTGCTCTGGAAAAAGACAGTGTGGTTGTTTCAAGGTGCACAATCCGACGATACTTGAACAAAAATGAGCTGCATGTTCGAGTTGCCAGAAAGAAGCCTTTACTGCGCCAATGCCACAAAAAAGCCCGGTTACAATATGCCCGACAACACCTTGACACGCCTCACAGCTTCTGGCACACTGTAATTTGGAGTGACGAGTCCAAAATAGAGCTTTATGGTCACAGCCATAAGCGCTATGTTTGGAGAGGGGTCAACAAGGCCTATAGTGAAAAGAATACCATCCCCACTGTGAAGCATGGTGGTGGCTCACTGATGTTTTGAGGTTGTGTGAGCTCTAAAGGAACGGGGAATCTTGAGAAAATTGATGACAAGATGAATGCAGCATGTTATCAGAAAATACTGGCAGACGAGAATTTGCATTCTTCTGCACGAAAGTTCCGCATGGGATGCTCTTGGACTTTCCAACACGACAGTGACCCTAAGCACAAGGCCAAGTTGACCCTCCAGTGGTTACAGCAGAAAAAGGTGAAGGTTCTGGAGTGGCCATCACAGTCTCCTGACCTTAATATCATCGAGCCACTCTGGGGAGATCTCAAACGTGCGGTTCATGCAAGACGACCAAAGACTTTGCATGACCTGGAGGCATTTTGCCAAGACAAATGGGCAGCTATACCACCTGCAAGAATTTGGGGCCTCATAGACAACTATTACAAAAGACTGCATGCTGTCATTGATGCTAAAGGGGGCAATACACAGTATTAAGAACTAAGGGTATGCAGACATTTGAACAGGGGTCATTTCATTTTTTTCTTTGTTGCCAAGTTTTTTTTTTATGATTGTGCCATTCTGTTATAACCTACAGTTGAATATGAATCCCATAAGAAATGTGTTTTGCCTGCTCACTCATGTTTTCTTTAAAAAATGGTACATATATTACCAATTCTCCAAGGGTATGCAAACTTTTGAGCACAACTGTATTTACAACACTCTTTTAGTGCAACACACAAACAAATGGCTTTTCATCCCAAACAGAATCACACTCCATCAGCATTGTGCATCTCATTCTCTCTCCTCCGGCAGTCTGGACACCCTTTTTATCCCCCTCCAGCTCTCACTGAAACAGAGAACAGCTGTTAGAGATCATTTCCCACAGGTGTCGATCCTAACTGTTCTTCCTCTCCCGGCCTCACCACAATAATTTAAATTAATACACTTAAGAAATGCTAGTATTTGGCATTTTGTTCTTAATATATTCTTAGTTCAGTGTATTTTAATACATTTAGGCTATGTTTAGCTCGAATTTGTGAATTGTTTGATTACTGTGAATAAATTACTGTTAATAATAACTTGTACACAAGAAATATAACTTGTATACATATTTGAGTTAATTAAAACACGTTGTGGATCGTGGGATATTTAGGACCTTTGGACTTATTTTTTTATTTGAAATTAAGTCAAATCATAACATGCGGCGTAAACAGTGTAGCCTACATAACATACCGTTTCTCTAGTGATGGTGAGATGTCCGCTGAATGTGCTTTCCCGGCTTAAACTGGTGTAATTGTAGGTTGGGATGAAATAAGAAGACCAGCATCAACATTGTTTGTTTTCATGTTGCGTTTTAACACACTATCATGTTGTATGCAGAAAACAACACTGATTACATTGAGCCTGCTTCATCTTCGGCTGTGTCTCGTTTGGAAGGCTGCGTGCTAGGTAGGACGCGTCCTTTGAAGGCTGCGGTATACCGAGCGTCCTCCTTTAAACAAGCCTCGTTTAAACAAGACGGCCTTCATAGGACGAACGGAAACGTAACGTAACATAGTTGCTATGACAGCACGCCACACTTTAACAAGCGCGAGCGCTTTTAGTGAAAGGGGAACAAAGTCCCTTTAGAAGGGAATGCATGAGGTACATTTTATAATGTTATAATGATGTAAAGAGAAAAGAAAATAGATTTTTCAGATGTACTTTTAGCCTAATACATTATTTTAATTATATATTAATATAATTATACATATTATATACTCTGCACCCATCTACTGTGGTACTTCAACTTGGGAATTAACATTCCTTGCATTTGAACATCATATTTACGGGCAAATTGGCGTCATTTTTTTTAGACATTTCCGTTGAAGAAAAGAATTGTGGGTTGTGAGTGCTCACGAAGGATACACCTCATGCATCCTCCGAATTCCCGTGAAAGAAGGTCGCATTCGAAGGCTGTATTCGAAATGTCCTACTCGCTTTTATGAAATAAGACAGCCTCGATGACGTATGCGGCCGACAAATGCGACCTTCAGATGACGCATCCTTCCAAATGAGGCACAGCGTTCGTCAGTGCTTCGTCTTCTAATATGCAAAGAAGATGTGACATGCTGTGTGCTAGCACTCTCTAGTGGCGGATGACTGTATAGACAGCCTTATCAACATCTGCTGGCATGATTACTGAACACATTTGTCCTGAAATTAATTAATCGGTGATCAATAAGCTTAATCGATCAAATTATTAACGACAATTAATCGAGTATCGATTAATCATTAACATCCCAACAATGAATATAACAGAGCGCAAGTGACGTGAAATGTGCTTTTAAAAGTTACAAATTTTTTAACCTGACACACAGTCTAACAAAACGGGGTGCTCCTGCACAAGATGCTGTAAAAATCAGCTAGACATGGCACAACAAATATAACATAACGCAAGTCTCTTGAGACGAACTTTCAAAAGTTGACATTCTTTTTAATGTGATATGTAAAAAAAACTTGCCATTTCTGCGTGAGGTACTCGAAAAAAAATGCACAGCGGTGAAAGAACGTCCATTCAGACCGAACACGTTCTTGCGCTAAAATAGCTAGATGCTGAGCATTGAATATAACAGAACACAGGTGTCTTGGGACATGCTTTTAAAAGTTGAAGTTCTTTTGAACCTGACATGGCATCTAAAAGAATGCGGTACTTCTACGCAAAACTCTTTGGATTATTTTTTGTTTATGCAGATTCTCCATGCCAGTTAGATTAAGGTGAAGACCATATCATGGGAAGATGTGGAGGAGGATATATATGAGCTGCTGAATAGGTTGGGTGTGGGAAGATCAGCGACTGATAATAGAACAAGCCACTGCAGGCAACCTCACCCAGGTTTGTGCTTCATCTAGAAACCGACTGTACTTCTGGAATGCAATATTATTTCACTTGACTACTGGTAAATACCTCAGGGGCTGAAGTTAGCATATTTAAGACAAATCCGGTTTTACCTAACAACAAAGCTAAACTTGACACTCTGGTTGAATAAAAGAGCATTAAGGCATCAAACTTTGTCAAAAGCACCTATTAAAGCTCTTGATAACTGCTGAGGAGCAGTGAGAAAGTTTTTTCCCAGCCAAACAGTTGCGGTAATTCTTTTTCGTAACTGCCTTCTAATCAGCTCACTCCATAAATTAGATTATTATGTTCCTTTCTAACAAATGACTTGTTAGGTTTTATGGATGCCAGACTAAGTTGGTGTTTAACACTGCTTATGTACCAAAGATCTGCCCTTGTGCCACTGAGTTTGGACTTCCTGTCCTGTACCTGTACAGGGGTCTGGCTTCTAAACACCTCACACCTTAACCTGTTCCTCTGCGGAAAACTCCCCCAGTTGAAGCCACTAATGGCTTGCTCAGTGATTGCTCAGACATTTGCTTAAACTCTCATTTCAGGAAGGTCAAAATAGAGTCAAACAATCTGCCGCAATCTAAAAGTTTGATGGATTTTCTGGCTTGGCCGTTCTCAGACACTCTCTTGGACGGATTGGTTTTGAATTTGAGTATGAAGAGATTTTTATGTCGTTTGAGGTAGGGCTTCAAGGGTGTACTTTTCCCCCCTACATATGTCTGCTTCTACTGTGGCATTCTTAAGGTATGTTATGTGTAAGTGTTTTCCACACAGGATGGCCCTCAGGGCTTCCAAAACAGCACTAAAGATAAATAACTCCACTGCATGTGAAAACAGAAAACCACCCTTTGTTATTCTGAAAGTTCTTTGAAGGATTTAGAAACCATTATAACTGGGGGGCGACATGGACACAAAAGGAAAAATTTTGAAGAATCTTCATGCAGCTCTTTTCTATACAAGAACAGGCAGTGACCACTGCTGTTAAAAAGGACCCCAAAAAAGGCATAAAAGTAGTCCATACAATTTATAAGTCGTCTAAAGCCATATACAATCACTTTATGTGAGGAGCAGAACTCTTTCAATCCCCACATTATTTTCCTGCTAAGTGAAGACATGTTTTTTACTCGCATTGCCCAATGAAACAAACTACATGCCTTTTAATAAAAATAATTTAAGTTAGTGAAAGTGGTCACAACTGTAGGACTAGGTAAAAATATAGATTTTCTGATGCATAGCGATCTTCATTTGAACAATCTCGATATCGATTTTTAAATCCCTAGATCGATCTTTTACTCTATGCACAACCATCTACTACAGTGCGTGAAAATCACTTGCATTTGCAACCAAATTTCACATTATTTGACTAAAAATGTCTGTGATTAGCCACTTGCTGGTAAAAGTTCAGTTCCCTATCTGTCACTCACTCGACGTTGTGTCGATGTAGTGACACTAGGGCGACTCCTAGTGTCACTACATCGACACAACGTCTCATTCCCTCCATCAGGGAATGGAGGTTACGAAAGTAACCAGGACAATTTCACTCACCAGTAATTGAGTATTATAGTGGCGAAGTAACAGTCAGTATCTGGTGTGGCCACCAGCTGCATTAAGTACTGCAGTGCATCTCCTCCTCATGGACTGCACCAGATTTGCCAGTTCTTGCTGTGAGATGTTACCCCACTCTTCCACCAAGGCATTTGCAAGTTCCTGGACATTTCTTGGGGGAATGGCCCTAGCCCTCACCCTCCGATCCAACAGGTCCCAGACATGATCAATGGGATTGAGATCCGGGCTCTTCGCTCTTTGCTGGCCATAGCAGAACACTGACATTCTTGTCTTGCAGGAAATCACGCACAGAATGAGCAGTATGGGTGGTGGCATTGTCATGCTGGAGGGTCATGTCAGGATGAGCCTGCAGGAAGGGTACCACATGAGGGAGGAGGATGTCTTCCCTGTAACACACAGTGTTGAGATTGCTGCAATGACAACAAGCTCAGTCCGATGATGCTGTGACACACCGCCTCAGCCCATGACGGACCCTCCACCTCCAAATCAATCCCGTTCCAGAGTACAGGCCTCGGTGTAACGTTCATTTCTTCGACGATAAACGCGAGTCCGACCATCACCCCTGGTGAGACAAAACCGCGACTCGTCAGTGAAGAACACTTTTTGCCATTTCTGTCTGGTCCAGCGAAGGTGGGTTTGTGCCCATAGGCGACGATGTTACCGTTGATGTCTGGTATGGACCTGCCTTACAACAGGCCTACAAGCCCTCAGTCCAGCCTCTCTCAGGCTATCAGTGGACAGTCTGAGCACTGATGGAGGGATTGTGCATTCCTTGTATAATTCGGGTAGTTGTTGTTGCCATCCTGTACCTGTCTCACAGGTGTGATATTCGGATGTACCGATCTTGTGCAGGTGTTGTTACATGTGGTCTGCCACTGCAAGGACGATCAACTGTCCTTCCTGTCTCCCTGTAGCACTGTCTTAGGCGTCTCACAGTATGGACATTGCAATTTATTGCCCTGGCCACATCTGCAGTCCTCATGCCTCCATGCAGCATGCCTAAGGCACGTTCACGCAGATGAGCAGGGACCCTGGGCATCTTTCTTTTGGTGTTTTTCAGAGTCAGTAGAAAGGTCTCTTTAGTGTCCTAAATTTTGTAACTGTGACCTTAATTGCCTACCGTCTGTAAGCTGTTAGTGTCTTAACGACCATTCCACAGGTGCGTGTTCATTAATTGTTTATGTTTCATTGAACAAGCATGGAAAACATTGTTTAAACCCTTTACAATAAAGATCTGTAAAGTTATTTGGATTTTTACAAAATTATCTTTAAAATACAGTGTCCTGAAAAAGGGACATTTCTTTTTTGCTGAGTTTACATGTATATACAGGGTACTTGGAATACAATAATAATACAAAAGTACAATGTACCAATAAAATATTTCAGAGTGGAACATAGCTAGAAATTATTCCATACTTCACTATAAAAAGTCTTTGATTTTTAAAATTGTATTAATTTGCATGACTTTTCCAAGCCTTGAAATCACAATTTTAAAATTCCTTGATATTTCCAGGTTTTCCATGACCGTGGGGACCCTGAATCAGTAAACTAATCCAAATATTACAACATCTGACTACATTCAGTTTCAAAGGAAAGAGAAAAGAAATCATATTGATGACTTCAATTTTAATGTTTTCTGCACACCAAGTCCCCAACTAAACAATGATACCAGTAAAAGGGCACTATTTTGTCCTACAGAAAATAATGGCTTAATGAGATTCCTCACAATGAAATCACTTTATTTCAGTAGTGACCCAGTGTCAAAAATTATTTTTTACCGTTATGAGGGCATAATTTTTCTAACAATTTAAAACATAAACTGTGTCTTATCTGTTTGTCAAAATGTAAATTTAATCCATTAATACAAATTCTTAAGTCCGAGAATGTATACGTCTTACCCTAAAAATGATCAACATCAACTATATCAGCATTTACAAATAAAAAATAAAAGAGTGCATTACGAGGGTGTTTTTTGTTCCCACATTTTGAATTTCAGGAGCATTTTTATGATTTCGAATGCCATATTTGCCCCAAGCTCCCCTTAATTTCCGACCATGTAATTGGCAGCTGTATCAAATGGTTTGAGCACATTTGACTCGCAACAAGAGTGCTATTGCGAGCTGTCATTTGCTCATGAGATAGTGGCCGTCTGGAGGAGATATCAGACATAAGGTGCTTGAAAGACTTGGAAAGCTGCTCAGAAAAAGCTTCAGTGAGAGTTACGGATGGAAAAGAGAGCAGGCGTGAACCCATGAAGGGTGATGAAAGAGTGCAGCACGTCTGTGGGGAGAGGAAGAGTTGTGAGGGCGTGCGCTCTGGGATGCGCTAGAGAATAACGCCGCGCATGTCTCATTTAAATCGCACATATAACTAATTCAATATTTATACATTTTAAAATGTTGTATACTAATTTGCTGAATCGCAATTCATTCGATTTTTAACAGTTTACATTGATAATTGACCAACACTAACAATTCTCGATTAAAAAATCAGATTTCAAGATCGAGGCATATGAATCGGCAGGATTAGTAATCGATACAACGAGAAAAGTCACTTGTTGGTCGAAAACAACAAAAAATAAAAATGTAATTCCAGTCACACATAGCACGGATGGGGTAAAGAAGATCTCTCTCGTTAACAAGTGCTCTTTAAAGAAATGCCGGTTTTCTTAAAGAGACAGTTCTTGCATGTATTAAACAAGTCAATGTAAATACTTGTAAATATTACAGATTATACAATTAAACAATAAACATGTAACAAAATCTAATATATGAAATATAATATCATTATTGATGTAATACATGGATTTGTTCATTTTTAAAAAGCTAAAATGTTACTAAAATTATGAAAAACTAATAAAATAAAATTTTACCTAGTATAAGAAGGTCCCCTGTATAATTAACAGCATTAGCTGGGAGAGAATTAATTTCATATGTTAGAAAATGATCGGGAAATCTGTACCAATACCCATCCTTATAAATAGATGAGAAAATAAAGAGACAAATTTTGCTCAGTTTTTAATAGGGATCAATAAGAAATTGATGATAAACCAAGAATTAATGCCTATTTTTGTGAAACAGTACTTTAAAATCTGCAGTTTTATAATGGGACTCCATCAGTTACCTATTCAACAATGAGGTTCTGTTTCCCACTGGTCAATTGTGACGACTTATGTTTACTTATGTGTATTATGGCAGGTTTTAATTCCATTTAGTTTCCATTCCATTGGAGTTATGAGACAAACATCATCTTTCAACCTTGTAAAAATTTACACATGAAATAACAACTTTCTGTACTTGATATTTATAGTTGACATCTCTGTGTAAAATACATCGCTATTTGTAGACCCTTCAGATTTCAAACTAAATTTCAGACACAAATGTAACTAGTGGGATTAAATGGGTTAAGTTGTTATTTACTAATATTCACTAAAAATCAGTCCCTCTGCCAAAGCTCTGAAATCACATTGTCATCATTGACACCAAACACAATTGGTTCTCGCATGTCATAACTCAACGTGGCGTTCCAGTTCGGATTTGCGAGAATGAGTGTCCATGAAAGATGCTACTTTTATGGTACTTTATGGTGTTTTTCGTCCTTTTTGGAGCTTGACAGCCTTGGTCACTATGAACTGCCCTTCAATGGATTACAGCTGCAGTTTCTGTCAGGTTTTCTGGATCGATTGATTTATTGATGTTATTTTTCTGCTGTTTCTAAATACATGTAAAAAGACATCAAAATCTGGGAGGATTTCATTTTGCCATCGAACCAGACGCCGAAGGCTCTTCAAACAGGATACAGAGGTACTGTAGATGGCAAAAGAGATTTGAAGTGATAGCCCATTTTGGCAGAGAAAAAGGCTCTGATTGTCTCCACTCCCCATCGCTCCCTCCCCGTGACAGCCTCGCATGCCACTGGAGAAAGAAAGGAAAGAAAGCAGCTGAGAGAAAGAGAGCGAGTGAGCGAGCGAGAGAGTTAGAGAGAGGACAGTGTCGCTGTGCAGCTGCTCCTCTGGATGTTTTTGGATTACATCAGTGCTGCACAAAGAAAGGAGCGAAGGATGGATAGAAAAGGGATCAGAGGGAGAAGGGAGCGGGGCACACTCCACAAATCAGGGCTCTTACTTTGGGAGGGGGCCCGGGGTCCGCTCCAGAGTTCTCTGGGACAGAGCTGTCATTGTTAGCAGGTTGAAGTGGGTAAAGCCAGGGCTCAATAGTGTGGCGGGACCCCCCCGACACTGTACCCCCTACGACCACATCCTGACAACACAGTAACAGCCCAATCTGCCCCAGTCAGCTGCCCGCGCCTGTGGATGGCATGCAGCTGAGATCACATTGCTCATGGTACCCACTCCTGCCCCCCTCCTTCGGAATTAATACTCCTACATCTTTGTTTGGCTTGCAAGCGCTGGCATTGAAGTGGGCACAGTAAAGGAACAAGCAAAAAAGGTCAAGGAAAACTTGGGAGAAGTTGGCATTTTAAAAGCAACGTCAACCAACACCTTATGATCATCTTATGATCATAATGGTCACAGGCAGAGTATATCTTTTCATGTTGGAGACAAGCTATTGAAAAGCAAAGAAATTGAGAAGGCTTGGAATAAATTCATGAAACATTAATGTAATTGGTTTAGTTCATAGTAGCTGGTTTTGTCAATATAAGGATTTTCTTGTTCCCCTTCTGTCACTCACTCGATGTTGTGTCGATGTAGTGACACTAGGGGTCGCTCTTGAGAGCCCCGAACACTTCAGATCTTTCAGAAAAGGCCAATGAGAATTGGCAAAACATGCAAAAACATGCAAAAATGCATGCAAAATGCAAACATACGGGTATAAAAGGAGCTGGCTCACAACCACTCATTCAGATTTTTTTCTTCGGAGCCGAGCGGTTGTACTATCAGTGAGCTGAATACTACTGCTGTTCCATTCACCTCTTAAGAAGCGTATGCTGTTGGATATATGGTGCATTTCCAGCAGCTTTCTCTCCTTCTGCACGACGAGAGCAGATTTCGCCCCTGGGCACTTCGACAGTGCTAAAAGAGTGTATATTCCTGCTAAAGAGTATATTTTCTCTATTAGAACACACACATTGACGTTGAACGTCTTTTTAAAGAGGAGGAGGACAAGGAGCAGGTCACCCTTGTGGCCCCGTATTGGCCCACCCAGACTTGGTTCTCAGACCTCACGCTCCTCGCAACAGCCCCTCCCTGGCGAATTCCCCTGAGGAAGGACCTTCTTTCTCAGGGACCTTCTTTATCATCTGGCACCCGTGCCCAGACCTCTGGAACCTCCACGTCTGGCCCTTGGATGGGACACGGAAGACCTAGGTGGTCTACCACCAGCAGTGGCAGACACGATCACTCAGGCCTGAGCTCCCTCCACGAGGCAGCTTTATACCCTGAAGTGGCTTCGGTTCACGAATTGGTGTTCTTCCCAAGCTGAAGACCCTCAGTGCTATCCTTCCTGCTGGAGAGGCTGGAGGAACGGCTGTCCCCCTCCACCTTGAAGGTGTATGTGGCCACCATAGCGGCACACCACGATACAGTGGACGGTAAGTCCTTAGGGAAGCATGACCTGATCATCAGGTTCCTGTTCCCTTCATGGGATCTCTCTGTGGTCCTCCTGGGCCTTCACGGAGCCCCCTTTGAGCCGCTAGAGTCAGTCAAGTTGAAAGCCCTCTCCTTGAAGAGGGCCCTCCTGATTGTGCTCACCTCCATCAAGAGGGTCGGGGACCTGCAAGCATTCTCTGTCAGCGATACCTGCCTGGAGTTCGGTCCGGGTGACTCTCACGTAATCCTGAGACCCCAGCCGGGCTATGTGCCCAAGGTTCCCACAACCCCCTTTAGGGATCAGGTGGTGAACCTGCAAGCACTGGCCCAAGAGGAGGCAGACCCAGCCCTGTCGTTGCTGTGTCCGGTGCGTACTTTGTGCATCTACTTGTATCGCATGCAGAGCTTTAGACGCTCTGAGCAGCTCTTTGTCTGCTTTGGCGGACAGCGGAAAGGGAACGCTGTCTCCAAACAGAGGCTTGCCCACTGGATCGTGGATGCCATCGCTATGGCATACCAGGCCCAGGCCGTGCCCACCCCTTCGGGAATATGAGCACACTCCACAAGGAGTCTGGCATCCTTGTGGGCACTGGCCCATGGCACCTCTCTAGCAGACATCTGCAGGGCAGAGGGCTGGGCAACACTCAAAACCTTCGAGATTTTACAATCTCCATGTTGAGCCGGATTCGTCCCGTGTTCTATCAAGTACGAACAGGTAAGTTTGGGAATACAGACATCTGGCCGGGTGTATCGCTTGCGTATAGCGCCTTTCCCCTCCAAAGAGGCGAAGATGTGTGCTTCTTTTCCCATGCGAGTTCACAAACCCGTGAACCCTGGATGTCCTTCCTCCCTAGCCCTGTGGCTCGTGAATTCAGTGGAGGAATTCACAGCTGGAACCAGTACATATGCTAATATGCCCTTACTGAAGTAGTTGCTCCACATGTGCTGGTTACTCCGGTAACCCCCTGTGATGTATTTTCCGCAGTACGGTCTCCCTGTCGGCAGACCTGCGTCTCCCTTCGACAGAGTCCTCTCTGTCCCGGTCGCCATGTTTGTAGAGCTCCTCCCATTTCAGGCAGGACCTACCACTGTGCCTCTTCCATGTGCGGCTCTGAGCCCACATGACGTGCTTGCCACATGTTACCTCCCCTCCAGGCAGGATGTGGTCTCCGCAGGGTCTTTTCCCCCTGAATGAATAGGATAGGAAAAGAACACCTTCCTCGGTGCATATATTGAGCGTTAAAATGGCCCCAGCCGAATAACTGAATACTCTGTGGAGATAAAACATAGAGAGAAAAGGCTGCGGCTGGCCTGCTCCCATACTAGATATGTCTCTTCCCCCCCTCAGGGATGTGGGGAACTATACAACGTTTTTCGGGGCGTTGAGGGAGGCTACGTGCAGACCGGTGCACCTGCTACTATGCACGCACAAAGCAGCTTGCTTGCACCAGCACCGGCAGTCCACGTAACATGGTTCAGCTAGTTGTGGCGTTTCATATAGGGACCCCTAGTGTCACTACGTCGACACAACGTCGAGTGAGTGACAGAAGGGGAACGTCTCGGTTACTGTCGTAACCTCCGTTCCCTGATGGACAATGCTGTACTACCCACTGAAATGGCCGGGACCCTGTCTCGGCTCCTCAGCACAAAACCTGAATGAGTGGTTGTTCATGTTTTTGTGGCATTGGCTTCTTTCTGGCAACTCGACCATGCAGCTCATTTTTGTTCAAGTATGGTCGTATTGTGCTCCTTGAAACAACCACACCGTCTTTTTCCAGAGCAGCCTGTATTTCTCCTGAGGTTACCTGTGGTTTTTTCTTTGTATCCTGAACAATTCTTCTGGCAGTTGTGGCTGAAATCTTTCTTGGTCTACCTGACCTTGGCTTGGTATCAAGAGATCCCTGAATTTTCCACTTCTTAATAAGTGATTGAACAGTACTGACTGGCATTTTCAAGGCTTTGGGTATCTTTTTATATCCTTTTCCATCTTTATAAAGTTCCATTACCTTGTTACACAGGTCTTTTGATAGTTCTTTTCTGCTCCCCATGGCTCAGTATCTAGCCTGCTCAGTGCATCCACGTGAGAGCTAACAAACTCATTGACTATTTATACACAGACACTAATTGCAATTTAAAAATGATCACTATCCTTAAATAAAATACTTTTTTTTGCATGATCAGTCATATTTTCAAAATCAATGCCAAAATTTCATAATTTCTGCCAGGGTATGCAAACTTTTGAGCACAACTGTATATATATATATATATATATATATATATATATATATATATATATATTTAAGCAATATCACATGAGCAAGAGTATGATATGGCCCTACATCAGCACTGCTGTGATTCGGCCTCAGGCACGAGGCCACATGCAAAGTGCCGTAGGTAATCACAGCAGTGCTGATTTAGGGCCATATAGCATGATTGCGAGTGTGATATTGCTTATATACAACAGTTCAATGAACAAGTAAATTGTAAAAAATTAGGAAAAACTGAGTACGGTCACAAAAAACGCATTTGTGCATGGAACTACTTTCTTACACGACGGATCAGAATCTGCCATTGTTGGTTCAAAACAAATGATGCGTCCAAGCCTCTCAAAAACATCACTTCAGAACTACTAGTATCACAGCTTGGGCTGTTTCTAGCATTTTATTGGAGAAACAAGGATGTGTATGTGTGTATGTGTGTGTGTGTGTGTGTGTGTGTATGAGAGAGAGAGAGAGAGAGAGAGAGAGAGAGAGAGAGAGATGGAGTATGTGCGATCACCTGTTGATGATGCTGTAGTCTGTTAGTCAGCTTTCTGAAGATAATGTCATTCTGGTGAAATGCATCCTATTTTCTCAGTGGAAAAATAGCCTTCCAAGCAGGGGTATTCCTCCCTATTTCGCGGTAGCTGGTGCGCAAGAGTCTTTCACTATAGAAACCGCAATCTCCTCTGCCATTTTGAACAGTATTTTCTCTCTAATGTGGAAACTCTGGTAAGAGGTAAGCGCCTTGAGTTTGTGTAATTAATCAGTCTGTTGTGTCTCTCAGCTGTGATGAGCCTTAATGCTGAAGTTGTTAGTTTAAAGCTATTTAAAGCTATATCCTAGCTTTAGTAGTGTAGTAGTAATACGAGCGATCATGGAAGTGCTGTTGAATATAAACACTGAGTGATACTGACTCTCTTCACGTCACCAACTAGCTCATATTACACACAAAAATGGTATTTTGCCTCCACTTGCTGGCTAAAATATGTAATGTAACAAAATGAAATGTAAAGAGACATCTCTAAACACATCTGCACTGCTCTTACACTTACTTTAGAACGGCACACAAGCGGAGTGATACACACAGTGAAGCGTCAGAGTGATGATGGTGTGAGACCATCAGCACTCATGGAACGTCTCACGTCCAATCAGATTCGAGGACCGGAACTAACTGTTGTATGTATGTATATTTATATATATATTAATGCTGTCAGTCAATTAAAATATTTCATTACGATTAATCACAGATTTTTCATAGTCAATAGCGATTAATCACAGATTTCGAAAGTGCTTAAATTTGATGCTATGTATTTCAGTTTCTGAAATAACAGTTTCTCATACTTTAGATACCAAAGAAAAAAGTGTACAATCTTAATACGGATATAAAACACAGATGCCTCAGATATGTCATCGTAGAGGTCATCAGAGATAACAGATGTTGTACTTGGCTACATTATCAAAAACTATAGTACCAGTGTAATCTATTCTGATGAGCAGTTACCATTTCACCATCGAGATCAACAGAGAAGGGTGTGGCTAGTATAGTTAAGGGGCGGCTTGATAAGGCAGTTGCCTTCAAATATGTGGTTTGTAAGGTGTTGTTTGCAATGTACTGATACAGTTGTCTTTGCATTGTTATAGTTAACAGTGTAAATGGACAGTATAATGTAAAAGTAACAGTGTAAGTGGGCTTAGCCATGGGAGAGTATTCTGTGGAATGTGCTCCTTTGCATTGGCTCTGACCTCTTTCACTGATTGATTGGTGTGCTGTCCATGCTCCAATGGACACTGAAAGGTGAGAGACCTTAAGCAGCACACAATTCAACTTCCACTCTAA
Source organism: Myxocyprinus asiaticus (assembly GCF_019703515.2). Taxonomy (NCBI): domain Eukaryota; kingdom Metazoa; phylum Chordata; class Actinopteri; order Cypriniformes; family Catostomidae; genus Myxocyprinus; species Myxocyprinus asiaticus. The sequence continues at coordinate 60,954,339 of NC_059344.1, forward strand.
ATAGAAGGACCTGGCTTGAGCTTCCTTTTTCTTTTCACACATTTATGGCTTAATGCATTAAAATGCTCTCATTTCATGTTGATAGATATTGGCAATTGTTCAGATCCTATGAAGCAAGAGCTGGATATGATTGACTAAAGAGTATGGTGCTATAACTCACAAAGAGAATCAACATATTTACGAGGGGATGTCAAGGCAAGAATGTTCTCCTTTTTTTCTCGAGATGTTCTTCTCCTTCAAATGGCTTTTGAGGGCATTTATACCTCATTTGAGTAAAGAATAGGGGCATTGTGATACTGCTTTTTTACCCTTTTCTGTTGTCTTGTGACTTATATTACAAAACTACCCCTCAGTTGTGCCAACAAAGCTCCAAGTGATCAGCACAAGTGCACCCTGCATTGTGACGCTGGTGGGTGTGACCGCTTCCCCTACTTCAGATTCCTAGTGATCGCTTTTAGTGTCTTTTTATTGTTTTACTGGCTTCCAAAGTCAAGGGCTCATCCTTTGAAATGGCCCACATCGGTCTCATCTTGTCCAGACCAAACCATAACTTCATGTCATTGTCATGATAATGGAATAGACAGATAGATGTCTTTAAACTTAATGCTCTGCTTTAGAGTAATGAATACATGGGAATCTAAACAGCTTAAGACTGTAGCATTATATGGTTTCTAGCTGAATCATACTGGTGATTAGGTGGTCCATGGTGACTTAGGTGGTTGACCAACTGGACGACTAGCCGGTGGGAACCTGGCTTGGCTGTTAGACCATCTTGGTCAACCTGGCTAGAGCTGGTAGACATTGAATCAACCATAGGGATGGGTAACAATACAGATTTATTGATTTGATTAATATTCACAAACTCTTGATTCAGTCTGATTCAAATTCTCAATTTGATTCAAAATTATGTCCATTTTGCTTACACATGTAAAGAATTCTCTCTCAGCGATTGCTGTAAATTATACAGGGAATCTTCTAACTTGCTACATTTTGAAAAAATACATACACAACAGAGCCCAAATAATGTAGTTCAATTGCTATTTGCTTGACAGATGTAATAATCAACACAACCAAAACTGAAGTAAACTTCTAAAATTTTTAGAATCGATATAAGGATTTGTGGTCAAACGATATGTAAACATGCACAATGTTTAAAAAGTGTACATAAAAAGGGCAAAAAGCTATTATCAGGTCCACTGAAAGAAGTGAAATTCACAGGAATAAAGGCTATTATGCTGTATATTAAGTAGTTGCTTAAATTTACTTAGGCCAAATCATCTTATCCTTAATCTAGGTGTTGGTGTTTGTTCCCACTGATCTAGAAATACCTCTGGCCATTCCATTTATCTGTAGTAATTTGTATGTCTGTTGAATTAAGGGGCTTTGTAATCCTACCTGCAGGGCAGGAAAAGGATAAGCAGCATACTAAATGCTTGTTCTTATGTCATATTATTCTTGGAGCCAATAGAGTGAGGTATGCCCATGTGAAATCACCTTTAAGACTCTAAAGAAATAATATCTGTTATTCTGTCATTTGACAACATTCTAAGTTAAATCCAAATACTTTAAGGTTTAGTTCACAAAAAAAAATAAAATAAAAAAAATAAATATATATATATATATATATATATATATATATATATATATATATATATATATATATATATATATATATATATATATTATTTCTACTCCATTTCAGTGGATATATATCAGAAAGGGATGGGGAGACTGATGGAAATTTAGCGATTTCTATGAAACAGAGAGGGCCACGGAGAAATACAGAAGTTGTACGTGCATCTATTTGCAGGTATGTTCTGTCCTGTACTGCTCTAGAGAACGTGGAGCGCTCTTGAATATGCCACCTCTAATAGCATCCGCAACTGGAGTGAAACATAACACTATAAGTAATGAACTTCAAAGGTTTTTTTGAGCAAGTACACTTGATAAATGGGAACCGAATGTGAGAAACAGATCAAATCGGAGGGGATGATCAAAACTGGACTGGGGAATAGATTAACCAGCTGCCAATATTTTTTCTTTTCTTTTTTGAATCAATGGTGAAAGAGGATGAGAGTGAGTATGTGCAGGAGTTAAATTGGCCTGGAAATGAACCCATGCATGGACTTACTCTCATGCTGTTCAAAAACCATTTGACTTTTTTTTTTAAAAACCTGTTAAACACATGACCCTTACACTCTTTTACTGATGTTCAGTGGTTACCTCAGCATGGCCTCAAGACATTCCTGCCTCAACTCTAAACCGTCGGATCTTAAGTAATGTGGAATTCAGTGAACATGGATTGTAATACAGCGATGACAGCATCTATCACTCTATCCATGCTCCTCTGGCAAGGTAAATACTCAAAGGAGGACAGAGAGGGCAAGAATGAAGCAAAAGTCAAAACTAAGGCATAGGAACAGTTCAAGACCCTCCGCTGAGAATCATCACCATATCCATCAAATTACAACAATGTATAGCTTCTGTATCTTTGATTGGAGACATTTCCCTTCAACAAACATTTTGGCTTCAGGAATGTGACAGAAGATCTGATCCACTGCAATTTCTTTGTGATTTTCATTTGACCAATCCTGATTAGGCTAGTGAAAGGTTTTGCGATTATCGGCATGGGATGGGCATCTTCTAGTAATTTTGAGGTTGAGTACTCTAACCCACAAAAACGAGTAATCGATTACTCGTAAATTAAAATGTAAGTTAAAAGTAACAAGTATGGCACATATGTGAAATTTGTATTTTGTTTTATTCACAAACGTTACCAAGAGCAGTTTCAAAATAAGCTAACTTTAACAAGCTATGCTTTACTTTTTGAAAAAAAAAAAAAATGAAATGAACAGTATGCATTAATAAAAATGAAAAAAATAAAATAAAATAAAATAAAAATAAATAATAATAATAATAATTAAAGAATAATAGCAAAAACATTGGCACTCTCCCAGAGCTTACATATAAACCAAAATTGACTGCATTAGGGTAATGCACATATATAAACTCTCAGTCTAAGGCTATTATTTTTATTTTTATCATTTCACATATGCTGGTCTGAGAAGCTTCCGAGTTTCTTGTACCGCTTCACATTTTCTTTCCAACATTATGAAGTAGGCATGATTCAAAGGAATCATGCCTACCAATAGGGACTGAATAGCAAAATAGTATAATTCAATAAGAATCTAAATATTACAAGTAGTACCACACTTGGCCAAAGAAGACGTCATAATTCTTTCTCTCAACCAACATCTTGACGACACATCCACAGTGCCCCCCAGTGGACTCAGTTGTAACTGCAAGATTTGGTAAGAGATTCAGAGGGGTAGTACACTAGAGAATGCAGCCTCCGGAGGCTGTAAACGGAGGTAGGAAGGGACCAAGGCACGTCCGAATCCAATGTTTGCATCATATCCTATCTACTGAGATGCCTATGACTGATCGATTTTTAAAAGGCAGCATAGATGTATCCTTCGCCGCCTATGAAATCCTGCAATACTGTGCATGCGGATCCATGGCGGTTGACCTGAAGAAAGAAAATTGCAGCCGAAGAGGCAGTTGATAGCCAGTTTGTGTATAAATGTAAGTTTTTTTTTCCCCTTTTTCCAACTTTTGATTCCATTTCTTACGAGAAAGTAGTATTGTAGTTTTTAAATATTAGCTTGGTTATCGCCAAAACGCTCTTGATTTTGTGCTAGATTTATAGTCCATTGTGGTTCAGCTGGACTGAATGAATGCTGGTATACTAGCAATGATGTGATGTAGTGCTGCTTCGGAAGTCTGTCCAAAATCGGTTTCCGGAGGTACCTACGTATGTGAATGCTGTCTGTTAAGTCATCAACTGATAGATCATTGAGGCAACAAGGCAGCTACCTTACAACTTGACACAACCTATAAATCAGCATTGCATGCGGCATGCAGATGCGCAATGGAAAAATCAATTTGCGAAATTCGAGTAGTGTTTTTAATAGTCGACTAGCTGATGCGGAACGATTACTCAATTAGACGATAACTTGTGCACATCTCTTTGGTGTGCATGCCTGTTTACGTTTTGACAACAAAAGCAGAGCATAACCCAATGATTTCAAGTCTCATAAAAATGTGATTTCTGGGTTGTCAGATTTTTTTGATTAAGCTGATTTTTAGTAGTTTGTCATAATCAGCGTATTAACTGAGGTATTAGCCATTATCTAGGCAAATAAATAATTTTAGGTTGTAAAAGTCAAAGCAGACTTTGATCGTTTAATTTATACCTCTACTCCTTTCTCAGTAACATGAGTAGTCAATTCATTCTTTATCAATTAAAGGACACCAAGATGAAGATGTTGTACTTGACCTTCAGGAGACTGATGAGCCATGCTAATTCGTTTACCTTCTGTCCTCCAGTCACCCTCACTTCCTCAAATGCTTCCTTGATGTCTTTGTCACCTCTTGGAATCCTAAACAAACCTAAAAGGGATTCCAGAGATACCAACCCCAAATGGCCACTCCCCAGCCCTTTGATGATTGGGGGCATAAGCATCTCCTGTCATGTTTATAGGAGTGGCCAGTGATGGTGGACATACAGCCTGGAGTTAAGCTTCAGGTCAACTTGGATGCCAAGGACTTAAAAAATGTCAGTAAAACTAATGGCTCCTAATGGGACCACCATGGATGGTAGTTGCCTGTAGCAAAGTCTGCTAGCACAACAGCCCTCCTCTCTAGTAGCTCTCAGACACCAGGAACACATGACCAATCCAGACAATGCTAATGTGAAAGGAGTGAGTTTCTGAATGGCACTGAGACGTATTTTATGGGACGTAAAGCTATACACTTCTCAAAGGGGTCTGTTACTTTTACAGCATCTCTGACCTACTCCAGAAACCATGAGCAGATGTAGGCCTATCCTTAGAGGGGCAAACAGTATGCCATCTACTTTTTGGAGTAAAGTTTGTTTAGCTTATCCTTTCAGTTTGCTTATCTGCTTGAAAAGGGGGTCATGTCTTCACCTTGCTTTTCTGCAGGTAATCTTTATCAAAATTAGCTAGTCATTATGGACTCTTGGTAATTTCAACCACGTTGGCAGGTGGTCTATGCAGACACAGTCTAACAAAACAACACAAAGCCCACAGAGGTGCTGCTGAAATTTGGAGTCATCTTGTAAGTCCCCAGTTAAGTTGACCTAATGGTCAATGGGTAATGGACTCCAAAGTGTCTGGGAGCTAAAGAGTGTGTAATCTACCAGATACCAGTGTTTGAAGTGACTGTGTGAGATGGTTCACAGATTGTGAATGGATGTTAGGGGAAGGTCATTGAGGAGGTTCTGGAACATTTCCACAGCTTGACCATTCAGAAAATGACACATCCTCTTTGCATCATATCCTTACATTTCTGCACTTAATAACAATTCACTGTACTTAAAGGGATATTTCACCCCAAAATGAAAATTCTATTAATGTTTTGTTCCAAATCCATATCATTATCTTCTGTGGAACACAAAAGCCTCAGTCACCATTCACTTTCATTGCATCTTTTTTCCATACAATGAAAGCTAATGGTGACTGAGGCTAACATTCTGCCTAATAACTCCTTTTGTGTTCTCCAGAAGAAACAAAGCCATATAGGTTTGAAACGACATGAGGGTGAGTATATGATGGTATTTAGACATTTTGTAATTTGGTAACCTGAATTAACTTCTTTGACTATAGTCACCACAAATACTTTTGTTTACTTGTTTTGTCAATATCAAAACACCTCCAGGGTATCTTGAAGCAGAGCAAAACGTCTGACTCAAATTGTTGACATCCATTTATTGACATTAGCCAGAGATTGTTCAAGTGAACTGTTAAGAAAAACTATTTATGTGTGTATGAATTAGCTTTTGTAACTGCAGGGAAGAACTTTGCATGCAGAGATGTTAACATATTAGGCTATTGGCCATCTGAAAATAACTGTAACCAATATGTGTATGTTTAGCCACAACCAGGTCCAGATAGAATCTGCAGGCTTTTATTTACTAATTTAGGGGGGAGAAATCTACGGAATCATAAAAATTATACTAGGGATGCAACGATACCACTTTTTCACTTTCGATCCGATTCCGATATCGGAAATGTCAGTATCGGCCGATACCGATCCCAAGCCGATACCAGTGTTGTTTTTTTGCATAATCATTTTAGAATATCTTTATATTATTGTGTGGAACTAATTGGGAATACTCTTTAATATGTAAAGAAACACAAACCTCTAACTACACATTATTTCAATATAAATGTATAGCTTATTAAGAAACACTTAACTTATTAACTAGTATACTGTATAATGTAGCAGCAAAATTAACAGTAATTCCAGTCTTCAAATCTTCAGTAGAAAAGAAACCAGTGTTTTTTTTTTTTGTTTTTTTTTTAATGTTTCAACTTGCATCTGGACTTTTCATTCACATAGTTATTTTTTGGAACCCATTCAACTTAAATATTGTTATAATTTGTAAACAAATACTAATGATGACAACAGTAATAATAATAATAATAATAATAATAATACATTGTTGTTATTATTATTATTATTATTATTGACTTAATTTAAATTTTAAATACAACAGTAATATATTTAATTCGTGCACTTTTTATACCCTCACGCTTTTATTTTGACATTCTGAACTCTTCAGGAAGTCCTGTAAGTGTCTGTTTGTAGGCAAGTTCACAGTAGTTTAATTCGCTTCTTATTCAAATTCTGGTCAAATATACCTCCGGTACTGTTCTAAATGCATATTATAAGTGAACCGAACTATTGAGCATTTACATCTGAGATGCTGTTCTTGAGAGGCGCTCAAATACTATATATTTGCGCATACTATATATTTACTTATTAAACACAGCCTTTTGTGATTCACAGAGCCATCGCACGTCTTCAAGTGGCTTTGAATAAAATGCACAAGTCATATGAACTACTTTAATGGTGTTTTTATGGTTCTTTTATGTCATTTTTGGAGCTTGACAGTAACGAACATGACTAACACACAGTATCAGATTTGGATCGGGCTCGTCGGACTTATACCCGATCCGTCTAAAAGCTTCGGTATCGGAGCCAATACCGATCCGGGTATCAGATCAGTGCATCCCTAGATTATATACATTATCCAAATTATATTATATGTAATTTATACATAACTGAGAGTACTACACTTACTGTATATTGGTGGTTGAAAGCATTATCAAATTAATGTTAGGGTTAGAAAGCCAATGTAGAATCATCATTTAACCTAAGATATATTCTGGGTTTTCCCTGTCCTAAAATATTTAATAGCATAATGTAAGCGACAATGCATATGTATATGTAGATATGTACAACTCAAACGATGGCTATTTAAATTGTGGAAATCTGCTGAGATTTCTGTGGAGTACAGATTTTGTGCACAGTAGGCATGGCCATGCCTATTTTGGATTATGTCATACTATACAAAAAATGTATCACGTAACAAAGGTTTCTATTGTTCACTGCTGTTTATTTTGTTTTCCATGCTGTCACAACTATAGGAAGCTCAGATCTTGGATTACAGAGTTACCTCATTCCCTTCAAAACATGAGAGGATCTGCCTGTTGTTTACAACATTTGATCTTTTTGTGAATGGGAATTCCATCAAGAAGGTGAACAAAAAGAATTTTGCGGGCCATTTAATTTGTGTCTGGGAGGCCTGTGATTGAGCACTGCAAGGCGAGAGAAAAGTTTATTTAACTTTTACCACTTCCTGCAGCAGTTTTTGGCTTCAGGGTAGTGCTTTTGTTGAGGCTTAAATATGTATATTTTTGTACATAAATATGCTCATTTGGGTTATATGGATTTAGCAACAGATTTTTTTACAGAGCGTTTCAGAATTTACACAATTCATCACTTATTTAAAGGAATAGTTGGAAAAAAAATTAAATTGTGTCATTGTCTACTCACTCGCATATCATCTCACACCTGTATGACTTTCTTCCATGGAACATCAGTGAATAATGACTTAAAATTTCAGTTTGTTGCTTACACCAGGTGTTGCAAGGGACCCCCTGTGTGAGAAAAATTGTAAACATGATATTATAAAGACATGTTGTTTGCAAAACAGTAAAAAAAAAAAAAAAAACCTGGCTTTTATTGTGCAATTAAAAAAAAAAAAAAAACTAGAAAATATAAACGTTTTATTAATTTGTCAGTCTGCGTTTTTTTCTATTATAGTAATGCAAGATGTTTCAACTACATATGCTGCTTTGGTTTTATCTCTTATGCTTTAAAACTATGGCTGTCAATACAATAAAATAATCTCATGGTTTCAGAATAAAACAGTAATAATTTCAAATAATGTCGACATTTTTTATTTGTACTTTTAAAAAAAAATTTGCGGACCACATTGCACACACTTGCAGCCCCCTGGGGGTCCCGTACCACATTTTGAAAACTCCTGGCTCACACTATTGCTATCGTATGGCCTCGGAAGACTTGCGCACAAGTCTTATGGACCACTTTTTTTTATTTTGGAGCTTGACAGCACCAGTCCTTATTCAGTTACATGTACATTATATAAAAGAGTGACCAGGATGTTCAAAATTCGCCTTTTGTTTTCCACAGAAAAAAAAGTCATAGAGTTTTGGAATGACACAAGAGTGAACAAAGACATATTTTTATGTTTTTTGAGTAAACTATTCCACTAACTAAAATTTTGTAAAGATCCCACACAGTGCACATTAGTTCCCGGCTAAATAGCAACACTCTCTCTATTCTTTTGCGTTTTCAAGGAAACACCCTGGCCCCCCTTTTGCCACACCACCCTGAAACTCTTCATACATCAGTGCTAAATGCACATTTTTACATTCCCTTCCCCTCCACCGATCTCTCTGTCTCCGAGTGAGAGGCCTTCATGCCGGAGAACTGACTCTAACCCAAAAAGATCCATTTATTTTCATGTGAGCCGCTTCCCCCACCCAAGCACTGGCTCAGCCTGAGCCCCGTGGGTTCCAGCAGTTGAGCTCTCAGTGTGACGCTATTTAAAGCCACATCTGCCGGTAGCCTCCATTTGCATCTCTGAACATATACACCACATGGGCTACACCCTCACAGCTTAGCATAGCAGAACACCCATCTGTTAAGAAAATATAGACCATCTTCAGCTTTCATTCATTTAGTGTGAACACTGTAACTTAGCAAGCTTTTGTTCTGCTCGTGAGTTCTCTGAAAGCTTCAGTTATTATAGCATTAGTGGCTTTGCCATTATAATGCCATGTGCTCTGTTTTACAGTCACAAAGAGGTGTGATTATCTAGGATATCTTATTACTAACTTAACTTAGTAGGTTAACTTTAGCTTATTTGTAGAATGTTAAGTAGGGGAGAGTAACTGTAACATTTTTAGATTTTTGCTAATTTATTCAGAAAATGTTTAGCCTAAACCTTTAAGTTAAAATAGACTTTAGGCTTTCGATTCTGATTTCAATACTGTTTGATTCCGATTCATTTGGGTGTGTTTGTGATGTCCACTTTTTGCAACCTGGACTCATAGAATGACTGATACTATAACTACATTTTTGCAAACTGATTTTACGTGCCGCGTTCTACGTTTCATCACAGTTTCCTGGTGAAATTAGAGACACTACAACAACTGTGTATTTTATTCAATGTCGTACAAATCCAGACTACAAAGGCTTCGAGCCCAGTCAAACACAAGCTGATGCAGGAAACGAAAGTGTCATAGAAGCAAATTTATGTGCTTGCTTTGGAAATTGTTCTTTTCATTTGACATTTTTGGACACTATTGGTTAAGTTAATGCGTTTGTTAAGGGTAAGGATGTCTGTTTTGTTTACCTCATTGCCTTTGCAACACTTGGTTAGATTTAGGTCTAAGTTTTAGGTTAGGGAGATACGTTTTACTCATTAAAACCTCCATCTTATATTTCACTCGCTTTTGACGCCCCCCGCTGGACATTTCACTGGGAAACTGCAGCCAAACATGTAATAATGCACGTAATTTTGTTTTGCAGAAATGTTGCCAAGGTCACGTAATGTTCATGAGATTAGGCTGACTTTTTCTTACATATGAAAGAAATTCTCTCGCATTTAATGTTGTAAATTATACAGGGAACATTCTAACTTGGTACATTTTGAAAATATTGATTTTAAGGATTAACAACTGAGCTCAAATTATGCAGTTCAATTGCTATTTATTGCTATAATTTTATATATATATATATATATTTGTATGTATATATATATATATATATATATATATATATATATATATATATATATATATATATATATATATATATATCACACACACACACACACACACACACTACTGTTCAAAAGTTTGGGGTCACTTGCCTGAAATGTTTCTCATGATTTAAAAATCTTTTGATCTGAAGGCATATGCTTAAATGTTTGAAATGAGTTTTTTAGACAAAAATATAATTGTGCCAACATATAAATTTATTTAATTAAAATTTTAGAAATGGATGACTTGGACTGAATAATTAAGAAAAGCAGCCACTAAGTGCCCAGCTTATAGATGGAAACTCCTTCAATACTGTTTAAAAAGCATCCCAGGGTGATACCTCAAGAAGTTGGTTGAGAAAATGCAAAATGTGGCTTGAAGTTGCTAAATATAACACAGTTTTGATTTAGATTGGATTTATTTAGTCATAATTCCCATATTTCCATTTCTATTATTCCATAGTTGTGATGACTTTACTATTATTCTAAAATGTGAAAAAAATAAAAAAATAAAAATAAAGAGTAAGTGACCCTAAACTTTCGAACGGTAATGTGTGTGTGTGTGTGTGTATATATATATATATATATATATATATATATATATATATATATATATATATATATATATATATATATATATATATGCTTTTTTTATTGGCTATTCATTCCTTTATTTGCATGTACACATGTCTGTTTAACAGGCTATAACTTTTCCTTTCACTTCCTTTGCCTTCTTGTCCTCCTTCAGCTCTTCTTTTAAAGGCATACAATGTCTAACCACCCGCATTACACATCCCATGTAAACCTCTGGGCCCTTTTTGAATTTGTTGTGCTGACCTTTGGGATGTAAGTAGCACCAAATCAGTTCATTTATCTGAACTCTGTATCATGCCTAACTTTTAGCTATTCACAGAACACACTGGGCCCAGTTTACTTTTGGGTCTGTGTCAGCCTGTTCTTGTAGTTCTTCTACACCAACATTTTAGATGCTTGCATTTTTTGAATAAGTAATTACAGTGTATTGTGCACACTTACTATAGCAATGGAGTTTGCCTGTCCACTTGCATTAGAGTAATTTGCTTGTGAGCGCAACACAAGATGGCATTCTTTTTGCGCCCATCTTCTCAAGCCCATCGTAAGATCTTGTGTTTTTCATGAGGTGGTGGCAGGGGCACAGAGGTTGTTGCTGCTTTTGTTGTGACATGATTGGCCTCTGAATTGAAGCTCTATCAGAAAGAGCATGGCAGATTTATGCATTCAGTAACTCCCTCTCATGAAAGCACATTTGTCTGGTTTGCTGTTGCCTTCAGTTCGGTCTCTGATGAAACCTCAGTTTCCTTAAATGTGTCTCTAAGTGAAGAGAGCTTTGTCTGTGGATGCCCAGAAGTGATGCCCCTCCTTATTTGTACAGTATGTCCTCTGGAAGTTGCTGCATGGTCAATACCTTAATTTACCAATGGGTGGCGCTCACTCACAAAAGAACACAGCTGACTGTAATTGAGGAAATTCTCTATGTACCTACTTCATGGGAGATTTTAGCAACACTGAAGGCATTGTTTGTTCTCAGTTTTAAAAAAATAAATAAGGCATTATAAGTGCTCATGTTTTGTTTTTTTAACTATAATACTTAGGGACAGTCATTGACACAATTAAACCCCTTTTGTGTTAAATTGTTTTGTTTGTTTTTTCAAGTATTTTCTAAATTTTATATTTCAGATGGCTTGCTGTCTTTTGATTGTTACTGCCAGGCACACTGTATATCAACATCCATATGTTCCACATTAAAAATATTCGACATTTTGAAATGTGCATGAAAGCACATCTAATTTCTTCGCAGTTGCCCACCTTGTCGTTCCAGGTAAATACTTGTGGCATATGCTCCCAAAAATCTAAGATCTATCCATCAGGTTTGACTCAGAAACATGTGTCTCTTCTTTCCTGAACAACATAGAGGCTTGATCAAAGTTATCGCATCGGTAATTGCTCTCTATTTACACTCCAAAACAAATAGCCATTCTGCTGAGGTGGCTCCACACTGACTGCACCCTCTAACCTGTGATCACAGCGTGGGCGGCAGTATCCAGCGCAGCACATGTACCTGAGTTTGCCGTGGAGCATTCTGACCTCTGTGGTCGGTCTTATCAGATGACGCCCTATGCCACTTTGTTGCTAAACACTTTGTTGATTGAAATAGCCAACAGACTACAATCCATTATCTGTGCATTGCTTCTCTTTTCTATATGCGCTTGTGTTTTTCAGGTGATGTGCATAGCTTTGCATGAAAAGACACTGTTAAAAGGGATAGTTCACTTAAAAATGAACATTTTCTCTTCATTTACACACCCTTATGTTGTTCCAAAACCATATGTGAGAAGTTAGGGAATATGTTAGTCTCAGTCACCTTCAAATTTCATTGCATCTTTTTTCTTTACAATGAAACTGAATGGTGACTACTGCTGTCATTCTGTCTAACATCTCCTTTTGGAGTTCCACAGCAGAAAGAATGTCATACGGGTTTGGAACAACATGTGGAACCCAAAGGGAGGTTTTGGACAGTATGTTAGTCTCAATCACTATTCACTTTCATTGCATTTTTTTTTCCATGCTATGAAAGTGAATGGTGACTGAGGCTCTCATTCCTCCTAAAATCTCCTTTGGGAATTCCACAGACAAAAGAATGTCATACAGGTTTGGAGCAACATGTGGAACCCAAAAGAAGCCATTTGGCAGTATGTTAGTCTCAGTCACCATTCACTTTCATTGCATTTTTTTTTCCATACAATGAAAGTGAATGGTGACTGAGCCTTTCATTCCGCCTAAATCTCCTTTTGTATTCTACAGAAGAAAATAACTCATAAAGGTTTGGAACATGTGAAACTAAAAAGGGGACTTTTGGCAGTATGTTAGTCTCATTCACCATTCACTTTCATTGCATTTTTTTTTCTCCATACAATGAAAGTGAATGGTGACTGAGCCTTTCATTCCGCCTAAATCTCCTTTTGTATTCTACAGAAGAAAATAACTCATAAAGGTTTGGAACATGTGAAACCAAAAAGGGGACTTTTGGCAGTATGTTTGTCTCAGTCACCATTCACTTTCATTGCATATTTATTTTTTCTCCATATAATGAAAGTGAATGGTGACTGAGCCTTTCATTCTGCCTAAAATCTCCATTTTGTGTTCCACAGAAGCAAGAAAGTCATACAGGTTTGGAAAAACATGAGTGAGTAAATAATGTTTGAATGTTAATTTTTGTCTGAACTATACCTTAAAAGACATTATGTGAGTTCTGAGGTTTTTGACCTTTAAAATGAGTGTACTTATAATTCTTATGCCATATAAAATATATTGTTTGTCAAACACTTGTCTTGAGTGTATGACTCGTATTACTATGTAAAGTAGGACTCTATTGCTGCACGATTATCACAGAACAGTGCAGAAATCTCAATAAGATTACAGAGGAATGCTCAAACACCCTTGTGGCAGATGAAACAGGGATTAAGGCAATGCAAGGTATGGTTACAGCCTATTAAAAGCTTGCCCAAAATGGGTGTGGCTATTATTTTACACAAGCATAAAGAAAAAGTTATAGCGGTTTATTAATATTCTCCACAGATGTCGCACTTGATTTATGCGTTTGCTCTCATGTAGTAGTTGTACATCCGGAGGATTTCGTCTCAGGTTTTACAATGGTCAATTTAAGCTATCCACCGTCCTTTTGTGGCATAGCGTTTATTTGACGCTATGCATCCTTTTGTGGTATGCGTTAACACAGAAAGTTATTTTACTGGAAGGTATAACAAGTTTGCGCAGATCCTGCAGGTTTTTATAGTTCTATTGATTAACATGTCTCTATACTCAAGTGAATTTAGGATAGGCAATAAAAGAGAGCCTTTGAAACTCGAATGAAGGATGGAGTATTAGTGCAAATGACAGATGTGCAACAATTGTCTGACATAACTTTCTTTAGGGAGCCTCATGCCAAATCCTGTGCCATATGTGCCTTTTTGGCAGCAAGCTGAAAAAATGACACCTGCACCTGCATGTGATGGTTCACAATGCATCGACACAAGAGCATGACCATGGACAGATTGGCCACTTGTACAGTACAGGCAAGCTCTCATAATGGATCCCTTTAAGGCTTATGGAGGGGAGGATATGCGCATGTGTTCCCTAGTGTGTTGATGGTCCTAAGGGACCTGTTTTCTTGAAGCGTAGACAGTTGATATGAAGTCAGTGTGCCCCCATACTATACTGTACTTACCCAGCTACAGTATATGACTCTGGGGTGTACCATGCTGAACTCAGTCCCCTGGGGCTTTTTGGAAATGAGGAGCTGGGTGGATGGGTTAACAAGGAGGGCCTTGTGTCCGGCGCATGGCTGGCCAGTGCGGGGGGCGATACTAATTCCCGCTGATGGGTCATCAGGGAACTAATCTGACAGGTGCTTCTTTTGTTTCAATGGGACTGATTGCAGACAATGGCCCAGACCCTGTCACTGTGTGCACTGATGTGTAGTTTTTAAAGGCCTCGAGCAGGCTGGACACAAGTTTGAGGATTTGTAGCTGACATAATCTCATAGAGGTGACATCAAGAGGATTTTGAATGAAATTTGTTATAAAAGGGGCAAAACAGGCCAGATAATCATAATGTCCATGTGTTTCTTGCAAATATACACCAATCAAATTTGGATTCTTTATTATTTCTATTTTCAATAATTTTAGAGTACAGTCAGCAAAAAAATTATAACTCCATAATACAAAAATAAATGGAAATAAATAACACTATAATACAACATAATAATAAGTGGAAGTATGGGAATTATGTAGTTACCAAAAAAAAAGAAAAAGTTATATCAAATGTATCTCAACTAACTTAATCAGGTGCACCATGGGATGCTTTTTAAACAGTATTTAAGTAGTTCCCATGCATGCTGGGCACTTGTTTGTTGCTTTTGTTAGCTAACTCATAATACACACACACATATACATTTATAGTACATTTTGTAAATGTATATACGAATAAAGATTATTTATAATAACATGGCTTTTAATATAAATAAAAGAGATAAAAGATAATATTCTATTTCTGCAAAGGGGATGAAAAATTACAATTACAATTTGAAATAAATGTTCAGAACTTCTTAAACTACTTCAAAGAGTTCTCATCAAAAATCGTCCATGAGCAGCAATGACAGCTTTGCAGATCCTTGGCATTCTAGCTGTCATTTTGTCCAGATACTCAGGAGACATTTCACCCCACGCTTCTTGTAGCACTTGCCATAGATGTGGCTGTCTTGTCGAGCACTTCTCACGCACCTTACAGTCTAGCTGATCCCACAAAAGCTCAATGGGGTTAAGATCCATAACACTCTTTTCCAATTATCTGTTGTCCAATGTCTGTGTTTCTTTGCCCACTCTAATCTTTTCTTTTTGTTTTTCGGTTTCAAAAGTGTCTTTTTCTTTGCAATTCTTCCCATAAGGCCTGCACCCCTGAGTCTTCTCTTTACTGTTGTACATGAAACTGGTGTTGAGCGGGTAGAATTCAATGAAGCTGTCAGCTGAGGACATGTGAGGCATCTATTTCTCAAACTAGAGACTCTGATGTACTTATCCTCTTGTTTAGTTGTACATCTGACCTTCCACGTCTCTTTCTGTCCTTGTTAGAGCCAGCTGTCCTTTGTCTTTGAAGATTGTAGTGTACACCTTTGTATGAAATCTTCAGTTTTTGGCAATTTCAAGCATTGTATAGCATTCATTCCTCAAAACAATGATTGACTGATGAGTTTCTAGAGAAAGCTGTTTCTTTTTTTGCCATTTTTGACCTAATATTGACCTTAAGACATGCCAGTCTATTGCATACTGTGGCAACTCAAAAACAAACACAAAGACAATGTTAAGCTACATTTAATGAACCAAATAGCTTTAAACTGTGTTTGATATAATGGCAAGTGATTTTCTAGTACCAAATTAGCAATTTAGCATGATTACTCAAGGATTAGGTGTTGGAGTGATGGCTGCTGTCTAGATTTGATCAAAAATTTCTTTTTTCAAATAGTGATGGTGCTGTTTTTTACAGCAGTAATGATCTGATTATACTTTGTGATCAGTTGAATGCCACTTTGGTGAATTAAAGTACCAATTTCCTTCCGAAACAGCAAAATCTGTACATTATTCCAAACTATTGGCTGACAGTGTGTGTGTGTGTGTGTGTGTGTGTGTGTGTGTGTATATATATATATATATATATATATATATATATATATATATATATATATATATATATATATATATATATATAATATTATTTTTTTTAGATTATGAGGAAAATAAATTCAGTCAAGTGTGTCCGTTTGCTATTTGTATACAGTTTATACTCAAGTTGTTTATCTTATTGTTTATCTTATGCTTGTCATTTTCATTGTTATACATACAGTGGTCTAAAAATCAAGAGATCAAGATACATTTCCTCTACAAACGTTACACCAAAAAGACTGTTCATGCATACATTACAACATCATACTGATAATTGCAATAATGCACAACCTTAGGTCTTATGACTTTATGGAATCTTGCACCTGGTAAGTATTTATCAGACACGTTCATCAGGCAGGTGATACACAAACCGTCTCTTCCACAGCATGTCAAGCTTGTTAAAGGAGGGAAAACAAGTAAAACAAGTCTAAAGTGTCTCTCTGTTGCTGGTAATCCCCCCTCCACTTTCACAATCAAACTGACTCACCCAGCCCCAATATGCCACTTGATGAGGTTCCTCTCTAGCAGATATGACAGAGCCCAGTGGGACATCGCGGCCCAAGACACTGGCCTGTCACTACTTCTTAACAGAGGTCCATTCTGCCTCAGCCTGTTGACCTGCTTCCTCGCTCCCCCTTACCCTTATAAACTCTTATTAGTTGTCTCCCCAAGACCTTGGTCCTTTATGCCAGCTGTAGAAAAATAAAAGTTAAAGGGAAGGAAAGAAAAAAAAGTGGGAAGGGGTAGGGTATGCAGTTGAATTCGGCTTTGCATCAGCTGCATTTGTTTTTCGCCTTGTGAGCTGGACTCTGCCCTGTATGGACGCGAAGACTTGTTTGGGTTGACCACCCGTCGTCATTTTGTATGTGTCTACACATCTCATATGCTAGCTGGATATTATTGTATTCGGAACTGGTTTAATTTTTTAAAAAGTACTGGAACAGCAACATTTTCATTATTCTCAGTTACAGTAATGGTTCTTGAACATGCATTTTTCCACTGATGCAGACAGAACACTGTATTAAAATACTCAGCAGTGTTCCTGCAGTGGTTTTCATTGGCAGATCCACTACTGAATCTACAGAGCGATCGGTGTAGTCTGATTCCCAAACAAATGACTCTTATGAGCGGGTTCTTTTGAATCTACTGCACAAAACACAGCGTGACCAGTGTAGTGCGGCTCCCAAATGGATGACTCTTATGAGCCAGTTCTTTTCAGTGAATCACAAACACTTATTCTTCAGTCGGATAGGTTACTGAATTAATCTCACTGACCTGGAATTAAGGATGTGCACAGTAATCATTTGTAACATTGGGTTCACACACAGTTATTCGGTTATTTGCCAGAACTCGAGAACAGCAATTTGCAATTCGGTTATTTGCTGGAAGTCAGGTCTCGTGAATAATGAACATTTATTGCAGTAGATATGCATCAAAGACTACTCAAAATAGCAGGGAATAAGTCCACAGTGAACTATGAGCCTTCCCAACTAACAATTTTTGGTTCCCAGAATGGTCTGGGAACGTTGGGTTTTGGTTCCCAGAACAGAACTTTAAGTTACGTTTTTGGTTTTCCAGGAAGAGTTTTCTTTACGGAAATAGAACATTTATTTTAGGTTGTGCACTATGGTTCCCCAACATTTCCCTTACGTTCCCTTTACCTCTTTATTTCTAGAACCTTTCTGCAACCATGCTGCAAACTCAGATTAATTATTTATTTATTATATAATCATTAAAATCAGCCACAACACATTTTGGAGGACTAATATATCCTTTCTGCTATCCTGCTGTGCTTCAACGCTGAAAACTGAGGCTTGTTTTTAAGTTTCCTAAAACTCTACCTCAGCACCATTAAGCAGATATTAATGGAAATTATTCCAAATAACCAATGACTTCAACACAATCAATGGATTTTAAAATCTGAAATTTGTTGACAGACATTAAAAATCCAATAAACATTCAATAAACCATTAAATTAACCTTAATAAGGCTAACGTTAGATTAATTTCTATACAATATGCATATACAGAGACATATACAGTATGTTTCTCTTTATTTGTCATCAATAAACATAAAACCTTTCTGGTAAACTTAAACATCATGTGCTTTTCGATTATAAGAGTCAAATCTGTATCAAATCAATAACATTTATAGTTAATCTCACATTTATAAGTAATAATTTATTGAGAAAAGCGATAATTGATTAATCGATTAACGTCAGTCAGTGAGTCGGCTAATGACTGTTAATTTTAAATTGCGCTAGAGTGTGAATTTCTGTGCCAGAAAGAAGCGTGTGCAGATCAAATGCGCATTCACATCTTTTTTTTTCTACGTTTAATTAAGTGCTATGCTTCACTAATTTCATTCTTTGTTGTCTGTCAACCTCTCTGCAACGTGTATGAAAAATAAAGAAGTATGATTATGAAACAGAATGAAAAATGTGAACGAATCATATAAATCCTAAAAATGACCATTAGAAAATGGTCTGTATACGTTATATTAATGTTGTCCCAAAACAACCTCCCTGCAATGTTCTGGGAAGGTTAGTTTGTGTTTATACAAATAAATCTAAAAACAACCATTAGAGAACGTTATGTGTAAGTTCTCTTGCTGGTGCCCCATAAAAATCTCACAGGAACATTCTGGGAAGGTTAGTTTATGGTTGTAAAAATAGAACCTAAAAATAACCATTAGAGAACATTCTGTGTGAGTTCTTTTAAGGTTGTCACACAAAACCAGCCTGCAACATTCTGGGAATGTTAGTTTATGGTTTAAAAAAAAATATAACCTAAAGAGAACGTTTCTAGAACGTTAGGAATTGGTTCCCAAAAAACAAACAGGAACCATATGCTAACGTTAGGGGAATGTTCTGTGTTTGCTGTGTTAATAGCGCAGTAGATAGATCTTCAAATGATAAAATCACTCACATTATAGTCATAGAAACATAATCAAACTGTCACTGCCTGCAATATAGTATTCTTAACCAATGGAAAATATGTAATTGAAGTGCTAAACCTGATAGGTGCACTGCCTGGGCAGGTTCACGTTTTAGAGAGGTGGTGAACGCTAGTATTGTCATGTGCATGGAGTTACACTGCTGCAGTTTATTAGCCTCTTCTGGATACTTAGATTTTTGAATGGTTTAGCATTTAACTTGTGGAATTATTGTCTGCACACCAGAGCGAAAGGGAAAAAACATGGCTTACCGTTTATCAAAAGCTGGAACATTGCCGGGTGAAAAACAATATGGAATCATGTGTAACAGTCACATGAAGTCCTTTTGCAACCTGAATGTCGAATCTTTGTGACACTTAAAAAAAAGCTACACGCAGCACAACAAATGAAACCGAATGCAGGTATTTCGTGATACGTTTACAGAATGTTCTTTTTAACTTAACACGGTTTCTAAAAAATGTGGTTGTCCTGTGTGAGACGCTGAAAAAATGTTTGAGATGCGGCGCAACGGTCAAAGGCGTCCATCCAGCGTGTGTTTACATAGAAAAACAATTGAATGCACACAAAAACACATGTGAACAGTCAAAAACTGACCCTAATCTGGCCAAAAACCTGACAGTTTGTCGGGTACCGTCAGGCTCGGATCAAGTTGAAGACCTCTATTATGTGTACAGAAACCGAATAGTGATTTTGGTATTCAAATACAGGTGCGTTGAATGATTAACCGAATGTTGACTATCCGTGCACATGCCTACCCGGAATATGACTTCCATCATGTCCAACTGAAAAATAACCAAAAACAGTTACCTTGTTACGTCAAGTCTCCTGAGACTTAAATCAGGCAGTGTAGTTACTAACTTGTTATTATGACAAAGTGTAGTTAAAAGAATATGTTATCACATTTTTGGTTTGTTTATAATTTTTATTTAATATATACTTAGGACCAATTATTGGATTGAATTTATGCCTCTAAAAGGTCATTAAAAAGTCAAAGTCTTCGACAAATCATAAACAAGTCTGTGTAAACATGCCTTTTGGAAGAATTGTATTTAATTTATATCTGATTTGTTATATCTTCTCTGTTGAAATTTTAAAATAATCTCATCATTTGGCACACTGCTCTGACAAACACAAGTCCGATGTCTCATTGCTTCTGTCGCACCCCAGCCCCACCCTTGAGTAAAGATACAAGGAGCTCTTTTATTCCAGAACGAATGTCAGCCTCACTGTACAGTTAGGAGCAACAAAGGGAATCAAAGCTGGTGTGTATGAATGGCCGTGAGGTTCTGGCAAGGTTGGCGGGCTACTGGAGTGTGCAGCCACAGTCCGAAACAGATGGCAGATGAGGAGAAGGTGGAACAGACACCAGACAGGCCAAGCACCCCCTGTTGGTGCAGGGTCCAGTTTGGTTTGCTCACAGGAGGTGGCAACTCTTCAGACTGGGCAGTGGCCAGAGTCATTTCATGTTATGGAGCATGCTTGTGGCAACCGAGCAGATGCTTGGCAGGGTTCACGGAGTTAATGAGGGACACGCGCTAGCCTCACATGGCCATCAACTTTCATGTCAGGGAACTTTCAAACAAAAACAACATTAGAGAAGTTTGAAGGTGCTCAGTTAGTTGGAACTAAGGTCCTTCTGTCCAGTGAATGTCTCCCCAGATTGGACCCTAATTGGACCTCATAATGTTGGGAAAAGAGCACCTACTGTAGCATGCTGATGATTGATGTAGGCCTAGTGCATGAGAATTTGGTTTTGTATTTTGAAGCAAGTTCTGGAGGGCAGCAAAAAATGGTTGTTTTGAGGGTACCAACAGTGTAATATAAAAGAGATTGTTCACCCAAAAATGAAAAATGTGTCATCTACTAACCCTCATGTTGCTTAAACCTTTTATGATTTGTATTTTATTTTATTTTATTTATTTATTTTCCAGTGGAACGCAAAGGTTATCTAGCAGATTGTCCAGGCTGGCTCTTTAAACAAAAATTAATGGTAAGCAGAAGTTGTCAAGCTTCAAAGAGGACCAAAATGTACTAGGTGTGGGAATTACCATAGACCTACCGATTTGTTAACAATATTTAGTTGCTGAATTAATATGTGTAGTGATTTTTAAAGTATTGGAATTCTGTAAGTATTTCGATTTGCCTTTACAATATACCTGTACACTATACTGTTAAAACAGAATAAGCAGTATAGTAGTATGCTATTCCAAACATAGCCAATGCACACAGAAAATCTGCATACTGCGCACTGTATACATATTCCATAATGCTAAAATAGTATGAGTAGTATAGTAGTATGCTAATTTAAACAAAGCCGATGCATACAGAAAATGTGAATACTCTGCAGAGTAAACCAATTCCATACTGATAAAATAGTATGAGTAGTATGATAGTATGCTATTCTGAACAATGTGCTCAAATAGTAGGGGTGGATAAAATTATTGTTTTTCCGATTAATCGCGATCTTCATTTGAACGATCACAATATCGATTCTTAAATCCCAAGATCGATCCTACACTCAATGCGCAACCCTCTACTAAAATGAGAGGAAATCACTCACATTTGCAACCAAATTTCACGCTATGCGACTAAAGTAAATATATTTGGCAACTGGCTGGAAAATGTTTACATTTCACTCGCCAGTAATTGTGTAGTTTAGTCGTGAAATGTTCAGCAGCGAGATCCTTTCGTAGCGTGCTGAGAGTAAAAGTTGTTCCGTGTAATGTGTGTCCAAGACGAGATCCACACGACCCATTTGTCATTGAATATGGTCTCTTTTAATACCCTTTATGTTCTTTCATTCTTTCTGTTCTTTAATTTAATTATAATCATGCATTGCACAGATGAGGTAAAGCCATTCGTGTCCTTTCTAGTTAACAGTGTGCTCATTTAAAGACGTTGTTTACAGAAATGCTGTTTTTTGTTAAAGAGACAGTACCAGTTTTAGCACGTGTTCAACAAATCAATGTAAATACTTGTAAATAGTACACATTTTGCAATTTAACTATAAATATGTAAATATTTATATGATATATGATATATAATAATATATGAAATATAATAGCTTATTTATTGATTGAATACATTTATTTGTTCATATTTAAGCAGTCAAAATGTGACCAAAATAATGAAAAAGTAATAAAATATAAGTAGTTTAATTTAGATTTTTCAAATGTACATAGTTAAAAGGTCCCCTGTATAATTAACACCATTAGCTGGGAGAAAATGTATATTATATGTAGGCAAAAGGAACATTGAATTGAGCAAAAAAAACAACAAAAAAAAAACAACCCTTAGGCACATCCTGGACGCAGAATGACACACTTTAATGTAACCAGAGCGTTTGGATTCACAGGGTGATCCTCACTTCGCATTCAAAAGTGCATAACTGTTTAATTATAAATATTTTGGGAGCGCAACATGCAATTTGATTAGGCTTTTTTACTGCAACTATTTATTTATTAAGGCAGTGTCAGACAGAATCTGAAAAATACTCTCCACACCTCAAAAATAAGCCAAATGTAGCTTCCTATATCTATATATAGATGTGTAGTATTTTTTAAATGAAATAAAAAATAAATTTTCCAACAGGGAGGCAGTTTAAAAATGGTTTGTCTCAAGAGTCATGATTTGTAAAAGAATAATTTGTTTTCCCACCCCTAAAAAATACTCTAAAAGCAGTCCACTCATGCACTATATATTCTTACATTCTCTTCCCTGTCTTCTAAATCTATACCACAACTTTCTATAAGGAACAGACCAAAATGTAACCCATTATTCTCTGAAAATATTGCTGTATGCTACAGTATAGCTCTCAAACCTACTTGCTTCCACGTTCATACCTGGCAAACTCACAATACTTGTTAGAACCACTGACATTTAGTGCAGTGTCTGCTACTTTTTCTCCTTCATCTTCTCCTTTGATGTTGCGTGCACTGCACTTGTGGCTGTAGAAGTTCTGGCTAGAGAAGTTATCTTGTGTACTGTTAATAAGGATGTCCCCGATACCGCGCTCATGTACCGGTACTCGTTAAAATGCTCTGAGACCAAAAACCGATACCAGGGGGGCCTGGGTAGCTCAGCGAGTACTGACGCTGACTACCACCCCTGGAGTCGTGAGTTTGAATCCAGGGCCTGCTGAGTGACTCCAGCCAAGTCTCCTAAGCAACCAAATTGACCCAGTTGCTAGGGAGGGTAGAGTCACATGGGGTAACCTCCTCGTGGTCGCTATAATGTGGTTCTCACTCTCGGTGGGGCACGTGGTGAGTTGTGCGTGGATGCCACAGAGAATAGCGTGAAGCCTCCACACGTGCCACGTCTCCGCGGTAACGCGCTCAACAAGCCACATTATAAGATGCGCAGATTGAAGGTCTCAGACACGGAGGCAACTGAGATCCGTCCTCCACCACCCCGATTGAGGCGAGTCACTACGCCACGATGAGGACTTGGAGCGCATTGGGAATTCCAAATTGGGGAGAAAAAACGATACCATCTGACCATCTGTACAAATGTCTTTACGAAAAATTCAGCCCACAAATCAAAATCACGTTATGTCCTATTGAGATTATTTAACCGCAAAAGCTGAGATTTAATGAGATAAATATATAGTTTGCATGTAATTGAAATGTGAGCGCTTGTTAATGTGTGGAGACAGTGTTGTGCTGATGCCGGCTGCTCATACCTGTTAAAGCTCCTCCAAGGCTCATACAGGGAAAACACCATCATGAGCATCTCACTCTCTGTTTGTAGCAGATGACAGTAAACAGAGAGTAAATTCACGTTGTAGCACGAGCACATAAAGAGTACATATTTATTTAATTAAATAGCAGCCTTTAGCAGTTTAATAATCACTTTGAGTCACGTATCGACCGGCTTTTCCGGAGTGGAGTCATAACGTCAGAGCTCCTTGGTCAAAATAATTAAGAAACACTTCAAAATAAAAGCTCCTTTGAAATTAAGGGTAATTTTATTGAAAAAAGTATGACAGAAATATATCACTACTGTAAATGTATGTAACATATGTAATATTCACTGTAATACTACTGCTCATAATAATATTAATAAATCAGTAGTTATTGTATTATATTTAAGCAGTATCTAACATCTGTGATGCTCTGTTATGCAGCACTTTATTTGACAAAATATAACTCCAATGTTGTATTTTGGATTGTGCTGTGAGGTTCTGTAAATAAGCACTTAATTTGATAAAAAAATAATACAATATTATGTTGAAAATGAATTGTTATATTTTCATTTGATTAAAGTTTTAATAAATTCATTTATTTAAACACCATTTTGATGATAAAATTGAAATAAACAGTTGATATGGAGTTTAGCAGAAAACAAAATAAAACAGTTATCGGACTCGGTGAAGTATCGGTACTAGTTCTCGTTCTCAAAAGAAATGGTATCGGGACATTCCTAATTGTGAACACGCTAGGTTTGAATTTAAGATAATAAGATGTCTGTAAGTTTCTCACAAAAAAACAAAAAACAAAGGGTTTGACTTACAGTTCATAAGGGTGTGTAGGTGATGAAGGAATTTAAATTCTAGAATGGTTGACAGCAGAAAGAAAGGGATAAGATTCTTCAATACTTCACATTTATCCCCAACAATTGGCAAGTTTGCAAACCTGGCTTGTCAGCATTGGTCTGTGCTCTTTACCCCATTGAGTGCTCTTTTGATGCAGAGCTATCCAGACAATAGAGGGATCTGTGCTGCAAATCGGGGCGAATTCAATTGGGCAGCTTCAGTTGACTGCCTCTCCAGGTTCAGAGACTGTGGATGCATTCTGTTATGGATAGAGGCATTCCTTGTGGATCCTGTTTCCAGGTGAGGAATGATTCCCACCCCACCTACACTGGCTGCCCCAGAGATCCATGACCCGATCCAATCCCCATTTCCAATTGCATGTTGAGTCTAAATCAGAGACGGTTATGCAATATGTGTTGTCAGTGAAATTGTGGACACCTTTTTACATTTCTGGAATGATAATGCTCTTCCCTTTTGAAAATACTAGTTTTGGTGTCACCAGCATTTGCTGGTCCACAGCATTGGATGCTGGTTTGCTGGTGTTCCCACCAGGCTTCTTGACTAGCTTTAACCTTTTGTTTTGTGAGAAAATTTCGAACAACTTTTCTGTTCAGGTCAAACAAAGATCCAGTAGAGTGCTGTATATATACAGCACAATTTCCCTTCCACAAAGAATTATAAACATGAACATTGACATAGGCTTGTTTTTCACACTGAACACAAGCTTTTATAATAGCATTTAATCTGGAAAGAGTGCCACATATGTCAGTGGTGTTGCTAACCTTGTATTATTAGATATACAGTGAGCCCTTCATTTTGAGTAAGAAAAGCTGATAATTGAATACTTATGTATTGCATCTGTTTGACACAAATAGAGAATCATGGTTTATATTGTAAAAGATTCTAATTTCAGAATATAAATGTCCGTCCGATGGACTAAAAATGAGCCAAAATCTCCACACATATTTAGGGATATCATAGAGACTTGGGAATGGTCTCTTTTGACTTGGGCCAGTCAGCAGCCATCTAGCAACCATTTAATAATGCACTAGCAACCACCTAGCAACATGCTAGTAACCAGCCAAAACACCCTGACATTGCATAAAAAGTTTCGTGAAAAAGTAATGCATTTTTTTCATTCATTCATTAATTGTTGTGGAGAACCCAAAGACATTTTTATCAAATACAAGACTAAGATACATTTTTCACTGTTTTTAAATCTTTCAAAAATTACCAGAACATAACAGGATAATTAAATAAATAGTCATCATTTACTCATCATTTGGAGCAGCACAGTGGTTAGCACTGTCACCTCACAGCAAGAAGGTCCCGGATTCGAGTCCTGGCTTAACTGGGCCTTTCTGTGTTGAGTTTGCATGTTCTCCCCGTGTTTGTGTGGGTTTCCTCCAGGTCCAAAAAACATGCAGGTTAAGTTAATTGGAGACACCCATAGGTGTGCGTGAGAGTCACCCAGCCACTGGGGGTTGTGTCAGGAAGGGCATCTGGCATAGAACATGTGCCAAGTCATATATGCAGATCACGAATGGTGACCCCTAACAGGAGCAGCTGAAAGAAGAAGAAGATTTCATTCCAAACTCATATGACTTTCTGTGTAGCACAAAAGAAGACATTTTAAATTATATTATAAGACATTTTAATCCTGTTAGCTGATTTCTATGCAATGGCAGTTGATAGTGACTCGCTTAAAAAGGATCCAAAATGTTATAAAAGTACTTCATACGACTCGTTCATCATATTCCAAGTCTGCTGAAGGCATACGTTATGGCATACGGTTTTGGAAAGGAACAGCCTGAAGTAATTTTACTGTGAAAATCTTGACTTCCGCCACGGTGAGTATATATGATGACAGAATTTTCCTTTTTGGGTGAACTATTCCTTTAACAAGCAAAATTTCCTTTATCAACCAGCTTCACACACACACACACACACACACACACACACACACAAAGCCATGCATGTTGACCAGCTAAGGTGAGTCCACCATCTAGAAGGCACAAAACCAGCATAAACCAGCCTAGACCATCATGGAAATGATCTAAGCTGGTCTTGTCTACAGAGAGCTTACAGACCCAACCAAAATAGCTGATGGCCATCAGAACCCACCATAGACCCACAAGTGCATCCCTTAGCAAATGTACCACAAGCTGCTTTATGGAGATTTTGATTTATTCAGGATCTTGTACAGTACAGGTTGATGTGGTGGTAAAAGAGACAAGAGACAGGCTACAACGTGCTTTGTGCTTGGGACAGCTGTGTTAGCTAGGCTGCCTATATTATAGCAGTTTTCATAATTCTTTTGTAGGAGATTGACATGAGTGTTAGACAGTTGCATAGAATCCCTCTTGAAGACATACAAGTATATGTTAAATTTCGGTTTGAAAATGAGGGCATCATTTCATTATTCTCAACCTTGTCCATTCACTAAAAACAAAGGCTTGTCTGACCATGGGGTTAGTTTGAATAATTTTGACAGCCCCTCTTCATGGGCGCGTTGTCTCTGGGCTACCAAACAGATGACCATTGTTCACCAATATCTGTCCTGGCCCTCGTATTGTCCCCTGACATATGAGTGGCATGCAGCCCCCAATTGCAGACTCTATCCACACGTACAAACACACTCGCAAAAAAACTGCAAGGCTACAGCTGCCCAGAAAAGGCGCTCTCCGCAGGATACCTCACTATGGTGATTGCTGACATCACGTGTTTGTGACATGCCACCTATGATCCACCACAACCTGTTGATCGTAGCCACTGAGCTAGAAGTAATTTACCAGAGCACGGGGCTGTAAATTTAAATGACAATTTGAATTGTGCTGGGGAAAGCGGGAAACTTTGCTCTGTGAAGTGTCCTCTCTGTCTCTCACAGTGTGTGGCTGAGGTGGCTGCATGTCCAGAAGCTGAGAGTAAATTAATGTATACAGTAGGTCTTATAACAGGATTAAACCATCATGATCTGGTCAGTGCACCATGTGTACTGTACTGTATGTGTCTGGATGGGCTTTAATGAAGATACATATTGATTATACAGAACAAGTTAACTGTTAAGTAGTTATTTAAGTATTTATTATTTTTTTGGAGGATGCATGTTTAAAAAAAAATAAAAATAAATAAGGCAGACATTTCTGTACATTCATGAAGGATGGTAAAAAAAAAAAAATAAATAAATAAAAAAAACATTTCATGCAGGTTTTTATTTATTTATTTATTTATTTATTTCAGGCTGTACTTTCTCCCTGACTGGTCAAGGAACTTTGAGCAGTATTGATAACTAATTATTATTATTATTATTGTTGTTGTTGATGATGATGATAAAAAATAATAATACATTTTTAAAACCATATTGCAGAAAGAAAAACCAATTATTAAAAGATAATTAGATAATTAATTAATTAACTAAATAGATTTAAATGATTAATAAAAAAATAAAAAATAACCTCACCAGATCCTGTATCAGACCTTTTATCAATTTCAAAATGGAAATGTTGCTATATTAAAAATGTATGGGAGATAAACTGATAAAAAAAAAAAAAAAAATGAAAATAGTAATAGAATAACTTGTTCTGCATAAAAAAAAGAAGAAAAAAAACATTGATAGTAATTGCGTAATATGATTTAAAATGATCAACTCAAAAACAAAAAGGTGCTTACACAGGTTTTTCCCCACCATGTACAACTTTTGGTTTATCACTTATATAGCTCTTCAGTAAAACTTATCAGATGTTGGATCTTGGACTCAAAACCTCATGTTTCTTTTATTTTTTATTTACTTTTTTGAAAAGGTAAAATTGTAGCACAGTTTTTGTCCCATGTTTCAAGAAACAATGCTGTGTCAATAAAGAGACTTCCTCACAGTATGGAGAATTTCCACATAGCCTCACACACTCATAAAAAATAACTTCCAACTTATGAATGCATTTGCAGATGTGTAAATGCAGATAAAGTAAATTCCCAACTCTTAACAACTTCTTAATACTATCTATAAACGCTTGCCATCTGTCCTTTAGTGCATCCTAAACAACGGAAGTTTTTAAGACATGCATGCTGAACAAATAAAGGCTTGGAAGGGGATAAACTTTTTAAACAGTCAAAAGGATTTTCAATAACGGACTACAGGAAGTGTGGTGACGGACAAAAGTAAACTGAACAAGTCTGAATGGATCTTGAGGATAAGTGCGTCATTCTACAATTGCAGTGGCAATATTTAAATATTGTTATAAAAACAGTTATCACTGTTGTAATGTCAGAGATGTTATGGCAATTTCTTATTATAGGAAATAACCACATGGTGTCTAAATACTTAGATTTTTTTAAAAGGGTCCACAAGCTTACATTTACATTAGCCAGTCCTTTGTTTTAATTTGGTATCACACCACAAAATACCAACTTTCATAAATAATATATACTGTATATATTTTTTAATGATAAAGATACTTGAATTAATAGCACAGTAGGTTTAATGTATTATTGATGAGGTCATGTTTTAAGATTTTTCAGATTTAAATGCCACCACGATTGTAGATTAACTTACTGTTGTCTTTAAAGTGAAGCTCCACTTAAAAAAAAAAACCTCTCACATTAGTCTTTTTATGTTTTACGTTTTCTTACAGCACAGAAGATCATCTGAACATCCAGAGACATCACCAGTCCGAGCTGCCATGGGACCATCTCACTGTGTCTACATGCAGCGGGTGAGTTTAGGTCATGACCTTTGACCTGCAGCCTTTCCTGCTCTGGGTCACCGGTCCTGATGATGGTTCTGTTTTAGACACCGGGATGCATTTCTCTCATTCACTCTTGCACTGCTGCTTTCTCTCAGTGAGCCAACAGGAGGTCTATAGATTGCATTAGTAAATCTGGTTCTGCTCATCCTCTATAGAGTGCTCAATACATGAGATAAGGAATCAATTGTTTGTTTATGTTATTTAACTACACTGGGACTTTTGAGAATGGTTTCAATTGAGGATTCCATAGTGAATCATTCTTTGCACCGGTTTATTGAAACAAACCATCCAAATGAATCAATTTGCTGAAATAAATCAGAGTTCCCAATACTACTCTCCTTGGGATATGGGTTCGAATCTTGTCTACGTCATTTCTAGATCTTTCTCCCAGTGCCTTAAATGTTGTTATTCTATAAAATGCTAATAAATACACATAAAGGGGGGAAAAAAAGTAAACCATCCATATTCTGAGTTGTGGCCTAGTGGTTAGTGCATGAGCTTCCACACCTTGGGCCAAAGATGTCTATAATACTTAGAGTTATCCATTAGCATTCCCATTAATCTTAATGGCAGTTGCTTGACTGGCGCATACAAAGTAGTAGGGGTGTGACGATACACTTAGCTCATGAGACGAGACGATACACGATACTGGGTTCACGAGAACGAGACGAGATGATATTTTACACTATATACACACTCATTCTTTATTATAATTTTTTTTTTCTTCACATTTTAGAATAACAGTAAAGTCATTAAAACTATGGAATAACATAAATGGAACTATGGGAATTATGTTGTGACTAAACAAAATCCAAAATAAATCAAAACTGTGTTATATTTTAGCATCTTCAAAGTATTCACACTTTGCCTAGAATTTGCAGACATGTACTCTTGACATTTTCTCAACCAACTTCTTGAGGTATCACCTTGGAATGATTTTTAAACAGTATTGAAGGAGTTCCCATCTATGTTGGGCACTTATTGGCTGCTTTTCTTTATTATTTGATCCAAGTCATCAATTTCAAAAACTTTTTTTTATTTTTTTTATTACATTTTAGTTTTGTAATGAAATAAATTAATATGGTGGCACAATTATATTTTTGTCTCCAAAACTAATTTCAAACATTTATGCGTACGCCTTCAGATCAAAAGATTTTTAAGATCATGAGAAACATTTCAGTCAAGTGTTTCAAAACTTTTCAAAACATAAAACTTTAGTGTATATGACTGGAAAAATAGTCTTTTATTCGACTGAAAGTCACAAAATGCAAAACAATGCAGGTGCATTTTGAAATGTTTTATCTAATCATCTTGTAATGAATGTCACTTCAGTTCTAATTTCTGAGTATGAATTATCATATGCAGTAAAAGATAGAACAATATGCAAGCACTGTAAAAGGTTTTGCCACAAACTCAACTCACTGGCTCCTCTCCTGTATGATTTCACATGAGTCTCTTCAGACCTGGTTGATTTTAGTTGAGAGCTGCGGTGGTTCTGTAGGTGTCTTTGCATAGTGCTTGTGTTAGCCGCGGTGTACGGCACTGTTTTCTTACAGTGCTTACATATAGGCTGTGTCTCGTTTGGAAGGCTGCGTCCTCCGGAGGTCGCATTTGTCAGCTGCATACGTCATCGAGGCTGTTTCGTTTATTTTTTTTTCTTTTATTTTTTTTTTTATTGGGAATGCAAAATAGGTTAACAATTGTATAAATGTAAGTGCATATACATAAAAGTGGCATGAGATCTCGTCACACCCCTACAAAGTGGCCATATTTGCTCATAGACACTTTGTTCCAGAATTATTTTTTTTTGAGCCAATCACCTTGTACATGTGAGTTGTACATGTAACAAATTTCTCTGGAGTCTCAGAAAAATTACATTCTGATGCTGATGGCTGGTTGCACCACAAGACCATGCACAGTCCCAAGCCCTTCATAGGCAACAGACAGGGTAAAATGACACCTTTTAGGCGCCCTCCAAAAAAATCGGTAACTGGCATAACATCAACTACTGAATGACATTTTTGTGATTTATATGTTGCTTTCAAAAACTTGTATTTAGTCAGAATACATATACTTTTAAATGGCAGTCAATAGAGAAATATGCTTTTTAGCAACATAATAGTGTAGTTTGACATTTCAGTGCCGTTTAAGCTTGTTATGTATCTTTGACCATTGTTTTAACCATTAAGCTATATATTTAGATCACCTTAGTTGTTTCAACCCTTCTTTCACTTTCTATCCTGACTCTTCCTCCTATGTAACACCTGCCATTGGCTAAACTGTAATTGGGCCGTAGGTCACCATGTCTGTTTCCATTCAAACTGTGGGATCATTCGGCCCTTGCGATATCCTGTGCATGTCAAACTTTAAACTAATAGCACAGTCCACATATATGACTTATATTGAACAAGCCTGCCTTTCTTTCAAACTCCTGTAACAGATGTCCCACAATTGCACTACCTTTTGCTGGCTCGCCCTTTGGACGCATATTTTGTGCCAACGGACAGCTGATGCATTTTTGATGATAAGGTGTATATCACACAGTTGCATTGTGAAACTCGAAGTTCTCCACCTCCGCCTTTCATCTGGGATCAGAGGGCCTTTCTCTCATATCTCTGCCCAGCCCAGACTGAGAAGAGGGGGTGGTCCATGATTATCAGGTTCTACACATGAACAGCTGGCCATGTGGACCACTTAAACTCTGAACATGAGAGGGGTGGGATATCACCACCCTCTCAATTAGCCTCCTTTCATTTCCCCCATCGCTATTATGATTGGTCAGTGGGAAGAACATAATGTTGAAATGGGTAGGTTTTACATAAAACAATACAATGTGAATTGAACAAATGGAGAATTGCTCAAAGGCTTCCCACAGATGGCCATCATGTATTTTTTCTATATATCTTTTAAAGGGGTCATGTCATGAGGAATCAAATTTTCCTTGATCTTTTGAAATACAAGTGCTCGTTTTACTATGAAAACATACTGTAACTTTAAGAATTTAAAACTTTCTCCACAGTCCACAAAGACCATTTATTGAAATGAAGCAGCAAAAGCGACTTCAGTATCTTTGTAACATCAAACAGATAAAGGCATCAACACATGACCGTTCATGTTTTCATTTCAGTGATCATTTCAGTGATCTTTATAAGGTGATCAGAAACATGGCACACCAGTTCATGGTCTGTATAGATTATTCAAGAACATTAGATTATGGTGGCCTGGGTAGCTCAGCGAGTATTGACGCTGACTACCACCCCTGGAGTCGCGAGTTCAAATCCAGGGTGTGCTGAGTGACTCCAGCCAGGTCTCCTAAGCAAGCAAATTGGCCCAGTTGCTAGGGAGGGTAGAGTCACATGGGGTAACCTCCTCGTGGTCGCGATTAGGGGTTCTCGCTCTCAATGGGGCACGTGGTAAGTTGTGCGTGGATCACGGAGAGTAGCATGAGCCTCCACATGCTGTGAGTCTCCGCGGTGTCATGCACAGCAAGCCACGTGATAAGATGTGCGGATTGACAGTCTCAGAAGCAGAGGCAACTGAGACTTGTCCTCCGCCACCCGGATTGAGGTGAGTAACCGCGCCACCACGAGGACCTACTAAGTAGTGGGAATTGGGCATTCCAAAAAACATTAAGCTCATCATGTGTAAAGATCGATTAATAATCTAGAGTAAAAGAGTTTAGAGTAAAATTAGGGAAAGTTTGTCAAACCTTGTGCTGTTTCTGGCTGTGTGTAGCACCTGCCACTCTGCATGTCCCCTTTGAAGGATCCCAACATTATAAACAAGCGGTTAAAGTTTATTGTTAACAAGCACCGTGAATGTTTCAGTCTGATCTGAACAGTTTTTGCAGAACATTTCAGTGTGGATTATTTATTTATTTTTTTGTGAATCTGCTGCAACTAGGGCTGTCTATTTAGCACGTATATTCAGTGCGATTAATTATATTAAACATTTTGTTAAAAACTTTACCGCAATTTATCTTGTCCACTTACTGTTACAAGGAACTTTACTTACTTTACCAATGGAGCAGCCCTTTACGTTACGAGTAAATCATTTGCATATGTGAAAAATGTCTCACTATACAACAATACTACAATCTGCGTAACTGCCGTTACTCTTAAAGAGACTGTACCATTTTAGCCCTTGTTGTACATATCAATGTAAACTCAATGTAATTACTTGTAAATCATACAAATGATGTATACAAACAAACATATAACAAAATGTAGTTGTGTAGTAAGTGTAATAAATGTGTTAATATATTAATATTTCAAGGGGTAATCTTACATTATAATAATTTAACTTAAACACTGTAAATATTGAAGAATTTGAAATAGGCTCTTGCAGCATCTCTGCAGGGGTTTGACAGAAACCTGTACAAAGCCCTGCCCCATCGACCTAAGTTTTTTCTTCTTTTGATATATAGTAGTTGCACTACTATATATCAAAAGGAATCCTATTTTCATTATTAGGTTCAAACTGTGTGAAATTATGTGTTAAATTTGTATGAAATTTCAAACAGTGGCAACAGCTTGTATCATTATTATAAATGCAATTTCTTGACATCATATAAACTGATAGAATATGAAATTTGTACAATTTTAAAAAGCAAAAATGTGATGAAAATTATGAAAAGAGAAATATGAAATAAAATATGTACTCTCACATACTACAGCGTGTGAATTCATATAAATGAATGCTCTCTCTTTGTATATATGAAGATGCCCTCTTCCCAGTTTGCTTAATAGCTTTTTCAGTTGTATTACGCTTGCATGTCGTCAAAAGTCTGGCATGTAAAAACAAAAAAAACAAAAATCTACTAGCCAATGGCGACTCTCCAACGTGTCTTTAGAGGGTTGCGGAACAATTCAAGCTTGAAGAACCACCTGTTTTAAACGGGGCAGAAAACAAAATTCCAGCTATATAGTCAACACATTTTTGCGTTCAAACACAGCTGGACGGATTGCGATTATGAATGCAGGGACCTTGAAACTTGCCACAGCGACCTAAAAACACAGGGTATATGACTTGACACAACCATGTGTACATTTACGTGTCCCTAGAAAAGCCCTTATAATCTTTCTTTGACTAATTAAATTGCAAAATGGATTGCTGTGGACTGTAGGACAATGATTGGCTTATGTTCAGTAATATGGAAATAAACAATATATTGCCTTCTAAAGCCACTTTTTGTATTGTCTTTTCAATGATTTGCTTGTCTGCCACAATAATGTAATGCATTTTAATTATTTGAACTATTATATTTACTGTATAATATATATTATATTTATGATTACTAGTCTCCAGGAAGGACCATGATTTCAAGCTTGCACAGAGCACTAGATGGTGCTTGGAAGTGCAATTGAGCTTGAAATCATGATCACCAAGGAGACTGTTGATGTCAAGAATAATAGTTAAAAAAGTGTTATGTCTGTGTTGTCTGTTCTCACCCAAAACATATTATCCTATGGATTACCTTCATACTGCCTGTATGTCAGTTTTGGAGCTTGAAAGTTTGGTCACCATGGACAAACAGACATCATATTGTAATGTTTGCAGGAAAGAGGCGAGAGGAGGATCTATATGCAGGCTTTTTAGTTAAAACTCAGGAACAGAGACACAAGGAGGAAAACACAGAACTTCAAACTAAAAGTCTTAGTTCTCCTAGCTACCTCTAGTGGCTGCTAGGGCAAATGTCGCAAGTGTTACAGAGCCCCCCATCTAAGGAGTGGCTCCTGACGTTTCATAACACATTAAACAAAACACACACAAAAAAATTGTTCATGGTGGAGCCAGTGGAAGGCACAGAGACAGGCATAGACCAGGGGACCAGGGTGGGGTTTGTGGCCATGGAAGTAGCTCCAGGAAGGGAGCGAAGTCTGGCAGCCAAGTAGGCGGAGACTCAGGGGGCAGAGCCGCAGGAAGACTCAGAGGGCGGAGCCATGGAAGACTCAGAGGGCGGAGCCACAGGAGGTTCAAAAGGCAGAGCAGCAGGAAGTTCAAGCAAGGTGGTGGCCACTTGGAACAGGATAGCGATCGCTGGGCAGGGGTCATACTGGAAGTGGGTGGTCTCTGGGCACTTAACAGTCTGGTGGTTTGTGTCTGACAAGCACTGGCAACTGGATTGAGCAAAGGGCTGGTCGATGGCTGCTATGGACTGGAAAGGATAGTCGATGGTGACGGGGAACTGGACAGCCTCAGGGAACTGGACAGGCTCATCAACAGCCTCAGGGAACTTGACAGGCTCGGAGAACTGGAGAGATTCAGGGAACTCGATAGGCTCGTCAGCAGCCTCAGGGAACTAAACAGGCTCATTGACAGCCTCAGGGAACAGGACAGGCTCATGGAACTGGACAGATTCAGGGATCTGGACAGGCTCAGGGAACTGGGAAACGACCTCCATGAGCACTGGCAGTGACAGGGGAATGGCCTCCATGGCCGTGAGCACAGGCAGTGACAGGGGAATGGCCTCCGTGGCCATGAGCATTGGTAGCAGCAGGGGAACGGCCTCTGTGGCTGTGAGTACTGGCAGCAACAGGTAAATGACCTCTGTGGCCAGGAGTGCTGGCAGCAACTGGGGAACGGCCTCCGTGGAAGCTGGCAGCGGCAGGGGAATGGCCACCATGGTTGTGGTCACTGGCAGCGGCAGGGGAACGGCCTCCGTGGCTGTGAGTGCTGGCAGCGACTGGTGAGCAGAGGCCATTCTCTTCCTCCACTTTTTCTTCCGGTCGGCCGAGGCTTCAGGCACTGGCTCCTGGATGGTTGAGGCTTCAGGTGCTGGCTCTTGGATGGTCAAGGCTTCAGCACTAGCTCTGGGACAGTCGAGGATTCAGGCGCTGGCTCTTGGATGGTCGAGGCTTCAGGTGCTGGCTCTGGGATGGTCGAGGCTTCAAATGCTAGCTCTGGGACAGCAAAGGCCTCAGCAACTGGCCTGTTGAACATGGCAGGTATGGGCACTGGTTCGTTGACCGGGGCAGGCGTGGGCGCTGGCTCGTTGACCGTGGCAGGCGTGGGCACTGGCTCATTGACTGTGGCAGGCGTGAGCGCTGGCTTGTTGACTGTGGCAGGCATAGGCGCTGGCTCGTTGACCATGGCAGGCGTGGGTGCTGGAAGCGTCATGGGATTACTGCCATACCCCACAGTGCCGAGGGAGAATGTGAGCTTTAAAGCATAGTCAATGAAGTCCACCAAGGATAGCTCACATCTGCCTCCTGGCAGACAGGATTTTTAAGTCCGAACCAATAGCAGTTCTTGAGTTCAACATCTCCCCAATTGAGAACCTAGGCGAGACCACAGAACTGCTCGGTATATTGCTCAGCGGTCCCCTCTCCTGGTTTGAGAGCAAACAGTTGAAAAGCCGCTAGATCCATAGTCTTGTTCAGTTCTTCTGTAACGTTTGCAGGAAACAGGCGAGAGGAGGAGGATCTATGTGCAGGCTTTTTAATTAAAACTCAGAGAAATAAACATAAAAGAACTCAAAACATGACAACAGAACAAACCGTTACATCCATGAAAAGTTAACAACTGACAAAGACAGAGAACACAAGGGAAATATATACGCAAGAACTAACAAGGGTAACAAGACACAAATGGGATGACAATCAGGGAAGGAATCAAGAACAGAGACGAAGGAAAGAAGGAAAACACAGAACTTCTAACTAAAAATCATAGTTCTCCTAACAACCTTTAGTGGCCACTACGGCAAATGTCCCAAGTGTTACACATATCTCCATTAAAATATCTTTGGTTGTGTTCCGTGGAAAAAACAAAGTCACACGAGTTTGAAACGACCGAAATAAATAATGAATTAGAATTTTTGGGTAATCTATTATTTTAAAAAGGAACAAAATTATCATAAAAGTAGGCCATGCTATGTGTGTCATATTCCAAGTCTTCTGAAATTATATGGTACTGTAGGTTTTGGTGGGAAACAACCTGAAATTTTTCAAAAAAATTTTTACACTAAACACAAGTTCTCACATGAACACGTGTGCCACTGTGAACAAGCTTCTTGCATGCCTTGAATAGGCAGATCTACATTTAAAATATCTCCTTTTGTGTTCTGCATAAGAAAGAAAGTCAAACAAGTTTAAAATGGCATGAGAGCAAGTAAAGCATGACAGAATTTTCATTTTTGGGTGAACTATTTCTTTAAACTCTTTTTTCTTATGACAGTAAACATAGACACAGCTTGACCTCTAGTTATACGGTAGAACAACCTTTGTCTTATCTTACATTTAAGATTCGAGTTTGAGATCTTTGGCTGTGTGTTCACTATTGTGTTATGTACATGCTGCTTGGAACCAGGTCAGTTAGCGAACACCGCCATCAAAGATTATGGAATCTACTAATACTGAGGCATTCACAAAACATTGCTCCCAAACCCCACCAAGAGACCTTAAGTAAACAGGAGCTGACAGAAAGCCTTTCTTTCCAAAACAAAGCTTGACTTTGCCCATCTGTTAGTCAGGTTGTCCGGTTATTAGGAGGTTAATATTCAAACTCTGAGAAAAATAAGGCAAAACAAGGTTACTTGTTGTCGTATCTATAAAATGTGATCAAAAGAGGGCAGGTTGAGCCAGACTGATCTGATTGAAATGTGGTTTGGTGTATATACACTTGTGAGCTCCATTTTCTGGGTGTAATCTCCACAGAGGGATTTTTAGCTGTACAGGCAGTAATACAGTGAAGATACAGTGTAAATAGTTTTATCCGATTCCCAAAAAAATGACCCTTATTAGTCATTTCTTCTGAATCTACAGCACAAAACATAAAGCTATGTTTATACATGCTATAAGTATGTGTTGGTCCTATGTGACCCATAAAGGAAAGTGTGAATGAGTCACCCTATCAAAGCATTAATCACTCATATTTACAATTATATTTTAAAAGGATATAATTCTAAACGGTCTAAAGTAACTGTAAAAAAAATTCACTGTGAAAAAACATTCGTGTATTTTATTTAGTTTTTTACCTTGTTTTTTGCATTATTCTTGAGTTAGCCCATGGACATATAACATACGATTGACTAACTTTAATCAACACTGAAATAAACTTGACTCACCACTCTAATTCTCGTTTTTATGCCGACCCCAACTGGCCTCTGGAGATCACTCTGAGCCAGGTAAACAATGGACTTACTCTCCTGAGGCGGCAACGACGATGAGGGAACAGAGCCGGAGTGAGGAACCAGGTACGAGCCAGGGCACACTCCACACCAAAGCCCAGCATATTGTTAGCTAATGTCCAGTCCATTGACAAAAAGCTGGACGACCTCAGAGCCCGAATACAGTTCCAGCGAGACTTCAGGGACTACAACGCTCTTTGTCTCACCGAGACATGTCTCACGCCAACCATTCCAGACCACGTTGTACAGCTGCCTGGGTTCTCTCTTCACCGTATGGACAGGACGGAGAACTTGAGGAAAACCCAGAGTGGTGGAATGTGTGTAATGATCAATGACAAATTGGGCAGTGCAGTGAGCACCCGTCGTCTTATGGAATTATGCACACGAGACTTGGAATAACCTGCCTTCAAATGCTGTCCTTTTTTTTTACCCTGAGAGTTCAATTCCACCATCATTGTGACTGTTTATATTCCACTTCAGGCCCACACAGATACTGCTTTATCGACACAACACAGAGACATTGGACTGCTACAAATATCGAATCCGGATGCAGCACTGGTGATTATCGGTGACTTTAACTTTAGCATTAGCTCATGCCGGATTTTTATCAGCATATAACCTGCAGTACACGGGGAGAAAGGACGCTGGATCATTGTTATACACAACACAGGGATTGCTATATGGCAATAAAAACACCGCCATTTGGTTAATCAGACCACGCCACCATTTTACTACTCCCAAAATATAAACAAAGGCTGTGGAGGGAAGATCCGGTGACTCGGGAGGTGCGGCGCTGGTCAGACAAATCAAGTCGTCATTTTTATTTGTATAGCGCTTTTCACAACACACATCATTTCAAAGCAGCTTTATAGGAAATCATGCATTTACAAAAAAATTTACTGTAATTTATATAAAGTCGTAGAGTGATCATTGTGTAGTTTGATTAAATATGATTGTAAATTGTGTATAAAAATTAACAATTAAATAATAATTGTATTTAGAACCCCTGTGAGCAAGCTGAAGGCGACTGTGGCAAGAAACACAAAACTCCATAAGATGTTTGTTAATGGAGAAAAATAACCTTGGGAGAAACCAGGCTCACTGTGGGGGCCAGTTCCCCTCTGGATAAACAGCATAAATATAATGCCAATATTAGTTATTTATGTGCAGTGCAAGTCATGGTTTAAGATTAGTAAACTAAGTAAGTGTTAAGGTTAACTCTAAGATTAATGACTAATGTCTTTCAAGTCCATCCTGGATTAACTGCAGAAGTTCACATAGATGCATTGTCCTTTGTTAGTTGGCTGATGAAGGCTTTTGTTGGCAATTAAATGATAGCCTGTGTATTTCATTTCAAGAGTGTAGGTGATGCAGGCAGAGATCAATGTGGTGCATCGCAGTTCAACCTGCAGGTCATTTCGGTGAGGTTCGGTGAGGTCTATCCTAAATCCAAGGTTCAGGCAGTGGCATATGAAGTATCCGATGTCTTATAGTTGGAGTTGACATCAGTTCATCCTCTGAAGTTCATCGTAAAAGACTGAAGTGATGTCTGGCTAGCACCGGCTGCTTTTAGTCGTCAACACTCAGAGACACATAGCAGTGGAGTCCGACACCAAGCAGGATATGAATCCTGAGGTTGAGACAGGGGTACAAATAGAATAATATTAGCATAGATGTCATTCAATTTATTGTTAGAGTTATAGAACATGATCAGTGTTTCCAGACCTAACTAAAGCAGCCTAACTGTGTGGTGAAGAATAAATTAGGTGTGTGCCTGGCTAAATAGATGAGACTTAAACTGTGAGTGTGTCTGCATCCTGAACAGTGTTAGGGAGACTTTTCCATAGTTTAGGAGCAAAATAGGAAAAGGATCTACCTCCTTTTGTGGATTTTGATATTCTAGGAACTATTAACATGCAAGAATTTTGTGATCGTAATGAACGTGACGGAATATAGTGTGATAAGAAAGTCACTTAAGTACTGTGGAGCTTGACCATTCAAAGCTTTGTATGTAGTTAAAAGAATTTTAAAATTAATATGAAATTTAACAGGTAGCCAATGTAACGCCGATAAAATGGGGCTAATATGATCATATTTCTTGGTTCTAGTCAGCACTCTGGCAGCTGCATTTTGAACCAATTGAAGTTTATTTATTGAACTTGCTGAACATCCTCCCAGTAATGCATTACAATAATCTAGTCTTGAGTTCATGAACGCATTAATTATTTTTTCGGCATCAGCAACAGAGAGTATGTTTCGTAACTTAGCAATATTTCTGAGGTGGAAGAATGTGATTTTCAAAGGACAGATTGGTATCAAATATAACACCTAAGTTCTTCGCTGTTGAAGATGATGTAACAGTACACCCATCAAGAGTCAAATGACATTTTATCAGCTTATTTTTAGAGAATTTTGGTCCAATAATTAGTACCTCACAAACCTTGCTACAAGACGCGCTGGAGGACGCAGACTGGGAGATGTTCCGTTGCAGCACTGATGACATCAGCGAGTTTACAGCAGCAGTGGTCGGTTTGACAGAGTTTGCGATAGGAGAGACTATTCCCACACACCATGTAAAGGTTTTTCCCAATCCGAAGCCATGGGTAGATGCCTACAACGCAGGGCTGCAGACCTGCAACATGGACGAAAACCAAACGGCTTCCTACAACCTGAGGAAAACAGTGAGGGAAGCCAGAAGGAAATATAAGGACAGGATTGAGACACAGTTTGAGCAGGCAGATTCCAGGCGTCTGTGGCAGAGTATGCAAACTGTTACACACTACAAACCCAATCCCCCCACTATAAACAATGGCAGTGTCTCCCTAGTCAACAACTTGAATATCTTCTATTCACGGTTTGAGGACCACCAGCACAGACCAGAAAAACTGTGAGTATGAATCATCGGGTTTGGCTGGGGAAGAGGAAAGACTGGTCATTTCAGAACTGGATGTGAGGAAGGTGCTATACAAAGTTGACACCAGAAAAGCATGCGGCCCAGACAACATCCCCGGACGTGTGCTAAAAGTCTGGGCTAACAAAATAGCACCAGTCTTCACGGCCATTTTTAACCTCTCCCACAACTAGTGTGTCGTTCCCACATGTTTTAAGTCCTCCACCATCATTCCTGTCCCCAAAACCACCCATCCTGCCTCCCTGAATGACTACCGTCATGTAGCACTAACTTCTATAGTGATGAAAAACTGAAAAACTGGTCAGTACCTATGTCTGCTCCTCCCTCCCAAGCTGTCTGGACCCATTACAGTTTGCATACCGGTCCAACAGATCCACAGATGACGCCATTAATCACACCCTACACACTTGCCAATCCCATCTCGACCAGAGGAAAGGGAACTACGTGCGGATGCTGTTCGTGGATTACAGCTCCGTGTTTAACACCATCGTCCCCTCACCCCTCTGCAAAAATCTCCAGAACCTGGGGCTGAACTCCTCTATCTGCCACTGGATCCAGGACTTCCTGACCGGACACCCCCAGGTGGTCAGGATGGAAAACTACACCTCCTCCACGCCTACCCTCAGCACTGGAGCCCCCCAGGTGTCCTCAGCTGTATCCTCAGCCCCCTGCTTTACTCCCTCTATACCAATGACTGCTGGGCCAAACACAGCTCCAACAAGTTGGTGAAGTTTGCTGATGACAAAGTGGTGGTAGGCCTCATCACTAATAATAATGAGAAGGCCTACTTAGAGGAAGTGGATGTCCTCTCCACATGGTGCCACAATAACAATCTCTCCCTGAATGTCACCAAAAGCAAGAAGATGGTTATTGATTACGGGAGGAAGCAGGTGAGGAACTGCAGCCCCCTAATGATCATCGGGGCCACAGTCGAGAGGGTGAGCACCTTCAAATACCTTGGGGTCCACCTCACAGAAGACCTCTCCTGGACAACACACACAAACAGCTTGGTGACAAGGGCGTATTATATTTCTTTATAGTCTACTTTATTTTATTCTATTTTTTATCATTATGTGGGTGTATGTCCTTAGTTCTTTGTTGGTTCTGTTTGTTGTTGCACTGTGGGACGAGGAACTAAGGAAAACATTTCACTAAATTACATCACATGTATGTAATATGTATGTTACAAATAATAATAAAACCTGAAAAACCTGAATAAACACTCACCTATGCAGTAATTGCATTTATATTTATGGTGTTGCTGATAGTCAGTACATATGACTGCAATTAATCAGAGTTCATCATCATTTTTAACATTGATTTAGGATTGAATTTCTTTGTTATGATGTTAATCAGTAGTGCATATTGCAAAGATGAACAAATATGCCATTTTGACATGTAAGTCACATATAGATGTTTAAATGCTGTCAGGCATATCACTGCTCATAACTACTGTGCATGCACTGTTGTCAGTTATTTAACTAGTCAGCAGGCAAATACACCCCAAATATTAATCTTTGAGCATTTATGTTAGTTTTCAAAGAATAAATTAAATTCTAGTGAATGTGAAATATAATAGTAGATACATTAGAGGTAATCTTACATATCTTATTAAGATTTAAGCATGATCTCATATTCCATAGGACATTTTAGACTTAGAATTTACAGTTGGGAAAATGACAGGAAAAGATCGACGAGGAAGCAGCAGGACACATGCATTTTTGTCTGTAGTGCTCTTTTGAAATGCTCCATCCTCGAACATCCATTAATCATTGTCAATCCATTTGTCAGATTTTTGGTCTGTGTTTTTTATGGTCAAACTAAACTTTTGTGCCTCTAGCAGAACACTCCACCTGTCTGTCTTGATCAGACAAACTGAAAGTTTTCAGAAACGTATATTTTTGCTTTTGGATTTTTAACAGTGTGATGTTCACATACGGCCATTGACAACTCTGTTGTCGCATCAACATGAGAATTTTAAAACATCCAGAGCCTAAAGATGTTTTTAGTTTCATTATTGCACATTTCACCCTTTTTTCCCACAGACTTGATCAACCTGTGCTGGTGATATCTGAGCCACTCACCCACATCTGTGAGCACTTATCATTAACTAACCTTTACACAAGTCTTTGAAGATATTTATATTATGTGAAAGCCGAGGTTGAAGTGTAAATGACTGACTGAGCTGCTGTGTAAATGTCATAGATTGACAAGTCATGAGTTTGAGCATGTGCTTAGAACTTTATTGGCTCTGCCTCTGACTTTTGTCTCAGACTAGAGGTTGTTTTAATGGGTTTATTGAGTTTATTTATAATATATATACACAGATCAGCCACAACATTAAATCTACCTGCCTAATATTGTGTAGGTCCCACTCGTGCAGCCAAAACAGCGCCTACCAGCATCTCAGAATAACATTCTGAGATGATATTCTTCTCACCACAATTGTACAAAGCGGTTATCTGAGTTACCGTAGACTTTGTCAGTTCGAACCAGTCTGGCCATTCTCTGTAGTCCTCTTTCATCAACAAGGCATTTCCATCCATAGAACTGCCACTCACTGGATGTTTTTTGTTTTTGGCATCATTCTGAGTAAATTCTAGAGACTGATGTGTGTGAAAATCCCAGGAGATCAGCAGTTACAGAAATACTCAAACCAGCCTGTCTGGCACCAACAATCATGCCACGGTCCAAATCACTGAGATCAAATTTTCCCATTCTGATGGTTGATGTGAATATTAACTGAAAGTTCTGACCAGTATCTGCATGATTTTATGCACTGCACTGCTGCCACATGATTGGTTGATTAGATAATCACAAGGATGATTGTTGGTTCCAGATGGGCTGGTTTGAGTATTTCTGTAACTGCTGATCTCCTGGGATTTTCATGCACAACAGTCTCTAGTATTTACTTAGAATGGTGCCAAAAACAAAAAATGGCCAGACTGGTTCGAAC
The DNA here is from genome assembly GCF_019703515.2 of Myxocyprinus asiaticus. Taxonomy (NCBI): domain Eukaryota; kingdom Metazoa; phylum Chordata; class Actinopteri; order Cypriniformes; family Catostomidae; genus Myxocyprinus; species Myxocyprinus asiaticus. The sequence goes on from NC_059344.1 coordinate 60,999,039, forward strand.
TGACAAAGTCTACAGGAACTCAGATAACCACTCTGTACAATTGTGGTGAGAAGAATATCATCTCAGAATGCTCTTCTAAGATGCGGGTTGGCGTTGTTTTGGCGGCACAATGGGGACCTATACAATATTAGGCAGGTGGTTTTAATGTTGTGGCTGATCGGTGTGTATATACTGTGTGTGTGTGTGTGTGTGTGTGTGTGTGTGTGTGTGTGTGTGTGTGTATATATATATATATATATATATATATATATATCCTATATATCATATGTTCTAACTAAACTCACTAAACCCACTAAAACAACCTCTAGTCTGAGAGGTTGTAGCCTTCATAGCATATATGTTTTATATTGTATAGTATTTTTGTTTATACAGTATATATATGCTGTATGTACTGCTATTGTTTATTTATTGTAAATAAATCCTTTGAACTGTTCCTCTGCTCTTGGGTCTGTTGTTCTCACTATCGCTGGTAATTAAAAAAAAAAAAAATCTATATTTTTGGCAACATTTTTCACAACTTCTTAAATTTTTGGACAGTACTGTTTATGTATGTATGTACTATATGTATATATATATATATATATATATATATATATACACAAATAGAACTGTGCAAAAGATTAGATGTACAACTAGGAGTCCTGCAACAGATGGGATGGGCCCCACAGAATCTGGATCTAAAAATCTTTGCCAGTTTTGGATTACAAGAACAGACAGTAAGAATTGAAGGCTAAATACATAGAACTGTGGAAAGTTCTCCAAAATGCTTGGAACAACCTATTTACCAACAACCTTGAAAAACTGTGCGCAAGTGTACCTAGCAGAATTGGTGCTATTTTAAAGGCATATGGTGGTCACATCTAAAAAAAAAATATTTAGTTACTTTTATGTTTACTGCACTTTGTATGACATTAATTTAAAAAAATCTATATTTTTGGCAACATTTTTCACAACTTTGAAACTTTTGGACAGTACTGTGTATATATGTATGCACTATATATATATATATATATATATATATATATATATGTAACTTTTGACCGGTAGTGTATATATATATATATATATATATATATATATATATATATATATATATATATATATATATATATATATATATATATATATATATATATATATATATATATATATATATATATATGTATATATATATATGTATATATGTATGTATGTATGTACTATATATACTGTATATTAGGGCTGGGAAATTTAACGCATTAATATTTTTCTCAAAAAAATGTCTCAACTGCCCGAGTGAGACCCCACGTGTGCATGATAGAGACTGAGGACCTGGACGTTCAGCAAGCTGCTGCCAGGAATACTTGAAAGGCAGCCAGCGAAAATTATAGCTTTGAGATTTTAAACTTCAGCAAATTAAACTTCAGCATTTAATATGTTTTATATCTGTATGTATACAGTAGTGTCTAATAATGCATTGGCAATTTACACTTAAGTTTATCTTGCCATTAAAGTTTGTTATGAATTCAATCTGCCCACTTGATCCGATTATTAAACAGAGTCCACTGGAAATGACAGAAGATTTTGTAATTTGTAATTAATAATTGTAATTACAACATGTCCACTGATTTTATGCCTTGGATATATTGTATCAAATATTAAAACCTGTAAAAATGTCTAATTAACTCTATCCACAAAAATAGTTATTTAAATAAAGGATAAATAACCAATTTCTTGCATGTTCTTTTAGACAGAGTATAAAGTAAATATATTTATGATGATTTTATTAATGTTTGTCGTAATGTATCATGTACCACAATTTAACTGTGATTAAATGTGATTAATTAGTTAATTTTTTAATAGATTCACAGCCCTAATATACTGTGTATACTGTATATCACAACATACACTATACACACACTATAAACTATAAACTGTATGTATATAGAATATACATTAACATTGTGAAAGAGGAGAACTGTTTATTTACATCAAATGAAACAAAAAGGATCATTGACATCACAGAACATGACAAGTCGTTTTATATTCTGATATGAAATGCAATTCATATTGATATGAGCACTGTGTTGATAAGGCTTATTATGCTGATAAGTTATGTAAGTTGTCCTTCATTGTAATGTTTGTCTTGAAATACGGATGTAAACTACATTTTTACACTTAGTGAAGAAAATGAGTGAGTGTTGCTTGACCATATACTGTGGAACTCATCACCACAATTCTAGGGTGTTGTGGGTGACTGCTAGGGTGTAACTATGCGGTTTCTAAGGTATTCAAAGTGAATTAGCATGTTGCTATGTGGTTGCTGCTGTATTCAGTCTCTTTTAAGTCTCTCTGAAATGCTGGTCCCTAATGCGGCTCGGTTCCTTCCTTCAGTAAGCCTTTGGGATTCTTTCTGCCTTATTATCTGCAATGTAAAAAAAACTTAAGTCTGATCTCTTAGAAAAGTAATAGCAAACCTCTCCCCAACAAGCCACATAATTTTTGCTACCATTCATGTCCAAAGCACAATACGGGATGAGATGCACACCAAAGTTTAATTCTAAGGTTCAGGGGTTGGTTCAGATCCCTAACCCTAAATATTACTTCAGCAATAGGAAGAAAGATGCTCGACTTTGTTGGCAACAGTTGAAACAAGTATACTGTAGTTTGCTTAATCTCTCCTCACCATTTCTCTGAATGGGATCAGTTTCAATTCCATGAGACACAGTTTGCCCGTACACCTAATCTGCACGGGCCTTGAATTAAAGCAGAACTGTTACTCTCTGATAACATTAATCTTCAGTCTGGCATCATTGATTATTTACTTGACAAATGATCATTTAGTGCTGCTAATTTGTCAATGCTGCATTGTTCCTTTCAGATAGCAGCCTCTGCCTGGTTGTCAACCTAATGAGGAAAACCTGATTATATACAAAGCGCAAAATGCACCTCTGATGGTTTGTTTCCTGACCTGTCAATTTTAGGGCAACCTTACACTCTGTGCCGCTGACCACACGTTTTTTTTTTTTCAAAGGCAGACCTCTGTCACTGTGTTGCAATGTGTGTTGTGTTTATATGGCTGTTTTTTTTTTTTTTTTTTTTCAGCTGAATTCAGCTGCCCTTAGCTCAGCTCTGATAGGAACTAGCCTTTCATCCTCCCACAGAGCGATAGAGTGGCAATGGCCTTTGTTCTCCGAGGTCCTTCCCAGTCCGAGGCACAAGTGACTTGGCAAAAAGTCTCCACCCACAGATTCTTCGATCTCCAAATGACCGAAGAGTCATTGACTCATTTACTTGTGATTATCCTATGAAAAGTGAATAATATCAATGTACAGGTGGATTTCTGAACTTAAGAGTATAATCTTGGATTGACATGAAATACCTGGACTTGAAAAAATAGACTTGCAAAAACAGACAAAATAACTTGCTATTTTGTGTCTAAAATTAAGTAAAGTTACTCAATAGTGCCCAACAGTCGGGTTCTGGATGTATTGTAGGCTAAAAATTCCATACATTTTTCCCATAGGGGAATCGATTATTAGTGATAACGTATAAACCTTTAAGAAAGACCAACAGTAGACCTGTCAATTGACATTTGCATTCAGTATATCTTAATATTTTGCAATAAAATTGAAATATACTGATTCAATACTTACAAACTACTTTAAATCAATAGTTTTGTATTTTTAAATAATTTTATGAAATCCCTATGTAATAAATGAATGTGAAAAATACTTCAGGAACCAGAATGACTGAAAAAGTGGGCGGGCACTGTTGCACTCTCAATTGACATATATTTTGACTGAACTGTTGTATAAAAGCAGTCTCATTATTTTAAAAGAACAATTTCGACTGGTTAAGCTGAGTATAAGGATGATTATGGTGGGAAGTGTGTGTTTATCTCGTCTCAGAAAATGTTTGCAGGTTTGTAATGATAATTGGATGATTGTGAAGGTGTTGCTTCTGAGGCTGAATAGCAGTTCCTCTAAATGGTGGTGGTGATGGGTAGGGAGTTACCCACGGGGGCCAGCGGGAGGTAGCAGAGAAGATCAAGGGTAACCCGGGACATATTGGAGGTCAACGCTCTAACACCCAATTTTGCCTGGCAACCACTCCTGGAATGTTCTCACGGGCTGCGCAGGGGAAGTCAGGAGCCCCCCACAATTGGCCAAGAGATAATATTGGCCTTCCGGGCCAAAGGTTAAATTTGGAGGGGTCAGGCAGGAGTGCAGGAATGAGCTGGTTTGTTGAGACAGCGCCCCAGTTTTTATAAACTGCCCCTCAGAAGTGCTGGCTGATGGGGGCCAGTGTGAAGAGTTATGTTCTCCTGACTTCAGAACACCCATTGAGCAACAGCTGGCTCTGGAGTTGAGTTTCCTTCTCCATACTGTACAATAGACAAGCCAGTGCTGTCAGACATATGCAGACAGATGTTCATGCCATAAACACAGTTGTTAGATCTCAACTGGAAGAGCGGAAATCATTTGTTTACTGTAGCATTGATAAAGAACTACATGTTGCATTCATTCATTCATTTATTCATTCATTCATTTTTTTAATTAACTCATTCATTCACTCACTCATACACTGCCCACTCATTAATTTACTGTATTCATCTGGACTTTGATAATTGATTCACTGACTCATTTGTTTACATATCCATTCATTCATTCATTCATTCAATAAAATTGCAATTCAATCACTCACTTATTTGCCAATTTTTTCATTAATTTATTCATTCATCCACTCATTCATTTATCCATATAGACTGTTTGATCATTCATTCATTTATTTCTTCATTACATTTTTCAGTCAGCTAGCCAGTCATTTACTCACTCATTCATTCACTGACTCAATTACTCACTCCTTTGTTAAATGTTTTATTCATTTATTCATTAATTCATTCATCCAGACTGTTCGAACAATCATTCATTAATTTATTGATTTTCCCCGTATTTATTGATTAAATGAGTGTTACAAATATTTTTTCATTCACTCAGTCTCTCAGTCATTTAGTTTTTTTTAGTAATTTATTAATAATTTCATCCACTCATTCATCCATCCATCTGGATTGTTTAGCCATTCATTCATTCATTCGTTCATTGATTAACTTTTTAACAAACTAAAATCATGATTCATTCATTCACTCACACATTCATTTATACACTCACTCACTCACTCAATCACTCATTTGTTTATTTCTTTCATTCATTCATTCATTCATTCATTCATTCATCCACTCATCCATCCATCTTGACTGTTTGGTCATTCATTCATTTGTGCATTCATTTATCCATTTGTGTGTTCATTCATTTGTGCGTTCATTGATTAAATTATTAATTGATTGAAACTGTATTCCATTCTTTCATTAACTCATGCATTAATTTATTTGTTGCCTGATTATTATTAATTCACTCACTTTCTTACTCCCTGATCATTCAGTCGTTTGTTCGTTCATTCATTTATTAATTCATTCAATTATTCAGTCAGTCATTCGTTCATTTACTTTAGCAACCATTCATCGTTCATTCATTCATTCATTCATTCATTCATTTATTCGTTTGTTCAGTCACACAATCACTCACTCATTCAGCTATTAATTCAATTGTTCCATCATTAATTTATTATCAGCTCGTCATTTTGGCAGTTCCTCATGTGATCTTCAGTGAACAGGATAATAGCCTTGTGGCTGTACAGCAGGATAGTGATCCCTCCCTCTGTCCTTGGCTCATGTTTCCCTGAGAGGCTGGAATGTATGAATGGAGGTCTCTTCATATCAGCAGCTCTTTCATTCACAAATGTTTATACCATCAGTCACCTGACCTATACTGTTTAAACAGGGGTGGAATCTGACATAGCGGAACTTCAACGTGTAGTGCTATTCATAATGTTTACCTATGCTTCATTTCCTACTGAGTGTACCTGATTAACAAAACGAACAATGTAAACAGCTCATCATTTCCTCTTAAGCCACTACAAAGGAGGAAACTGAGGTGTAGTTTAACGAATAAAGAAATATAGGGCAACGTGACACAATCACACCACAAAGGCAGTGTACACCGATCAGCCACAACATTAAAATCACCTGCCTAATATTGTGTAGGTCCACCTCGTGCCGCCAAAACAGCACCAACCCGCATCTCAGAATAGCATTCTGAGATGATTTTCTTCTCACTACAATTGTACAGAGCAGTTATCTGTGTTACTGTAGACTTTGTCAGTTCGAACCAGTCTGGCCATTCTCTGTTGACCTCTCACATCAACAAGGCGTTTTTCTGTACACAGAACTGCCGCTCACTGGATGTTTATTGTTTTTGGCACCATTCTGAGTAAATTCTAGAGACTGTTGTGTGTGAAAATCCCAGGAGATCAGCAGTTACAGAAATACTCAAACCAGCCCATCTGGCACCAACAATCATCCATGCGATTATCTAATCTACCAATCCTGTGGCAGCAGTGCAGTGCATAAAATCATCCTGATACGGGTCAGGAGCTTCAGTTAATGTTCACATCAACCATCAGAATGGGGAAAAATTTAATCTCAGTGATTTGGAGTGTGGCATGATTGTTGAGCGGCAGTTCTGTGGACAGGAAATGCCTTGTTGATGAGAGAGGTCAACAGAAAATGGCCAAACTGGTTCGAACTGACAAAGTCTGCGGTAACTCAAATAACCGCTCTGTACAATTGTGGTGAGAAGAATATCATCTCAGAATGCTATTCTGAGATGCGGGTTGGTGCTGTTTTGGTGGCACGATGGGGACCTACATAATATTAGGCAGGTGGTTTTAATGTTGTGGCTGATTGGTGTATATCAGTGTGTGTTTGCCTAGACAAAACCCAAGTGATCAACTGATAATTATTTAATAAATAGTCCAATTCCCAATCAAATGACTCTTATCAACAGGTACTTTTGAATCTAAAGTTTGAAACATACAGCACCAAAAGTGTAGTCTGATTCACAAACAAATGACTCTTATGAGCCTGTTCTCTTGAATTTACAGTGTGAAACATACGGCGCAACCAGAGTAGTCCGATTCCCTAATGAATGACTCTTATCAGCTGGTTCTTTTGAATCTAAAGCACAAAACATACAGAGCGACCAGTGTAGTTTGATTCCCGAACGAATGATTCTTATCTGCCAGTTCTTTTGAATCTAAAGTGTGAAATATACAGCACAACCAGTGTAGTCCGATTCCTGAATTAATGACTCTTATCTGCTTGTTCTTTTGAATTTACAGTGTGAAACATACAGCATAACCAGTGTAGTCCGATTCCCGAATGAATGACTCTTATCAGCCGGTTCTTTTGAATCTATAGTGTGAAACATACAGCACAACCAGTGTAGTCCGATTCCCGAATGAATGACTCTTATCAGCCGGTTCTTTTGAATCTATAGTGTGAAACATACAGCACAACCAGTGTAGTCCGATTCCCGAATGAATGACTCTTATCAGCTGGTTCTTTTGAATCTAAAGCGCAAAACATACAGCGCAAACAGTGTAGTAAGATTCCCGAACGAATTACTCTTATCAGCTTATTCTTTTGAACCTAAAGTGTGAAACAAACAGCACTACCAGTGTAATCTGATCCCAGAACAAATGACTCTTATGAGCCAGTTCATTTGAATCTACAGTGCAAAACATACAGAGCAACCAGTGTAGTCTGATTCCCAAACTAATGACTCTTATGATCTGGTTCATTTGAATCTACAGTGTGAAACATACAGCACAACCAGTGTAGACTGATTTGCAAACAAATGACTCTTATGATTCAGTTTATTTGAATCTACAGTGCAAAATATACAACATGACCAGTGTAGTCTGATTCCCAAATGAATGACTCTTTTCAGCTGGTTCATTTGAATCTACAGTGCAAACATACAGCATGACCAGTGTAGTCCAATTCCAGAATTAATATTTGTTATGAGTCTGTTGTTTTGAATCTACTGCGGGCAACATACAGCGCTTCCTCACAAACTAATGACTCTTATCAGCCAGTTCTTTTCTTGAATAAAAAAACTTAAAGAACCACAAAGAACTGTCAAGTGTTGTTATGTGCACTTAAGACTTAAAGAATTGTTAATTCCCATCCCTAATGCCACATGACCTGTTATTATCGTGGCTTGTTCGAAAATGTGCACATAATAAATTTAAAGATGATCCGTATGAAATTCAACCGAATAATCAAGTTATAGTCATGCAGAGCTATTTCAGTAGAGACATATATGTAGCTTTGTTACAAACAAAGCCCGGTTTTCAGTGTCTTCCTGGAGGAATGTTTTATTTTAGGGTGTGCTCACACAAAAGCCATTTAATTGTGAATGTGCACATCTATCTTGAAAAGAAAATCCCTGTCATATTTACACAACGCAGTAAAGATGAAGGTGTCTCTCATCACCTGTGCCTCATTGCTGCTCTTGTATTCTTCCATTAGTTGAATGATGATTTGAATGCTTGACCTAGCTACATGTATACGTAAGGACAGATCAGTCTAAATAGAACCGGTGACTTAGTCTGCTCAAAGATGGCGCTTTGACAAATGAGTCAGGTTCTTGGTCATGCAAACAAGTGCCTCATCCTAGGTCGGCCTTGAAACCTTATGCCTGACAGATAGCACCTGGTTCTAAGTGTAAGGTATACCCCGTTTGTTGGTGGCAGCTTATAATTGTGTACAGCTGCTTATTTCTCTGTTGTGTGTCCAGACGCCCATGCGGTGCTGGCCTGAGGTAAGCCACAACAATTGCGGCAGACAAGTCACCCCTCCTCATTTTGTCGGCAATACATCATCCCAAGGTCACGGAGAGGTTTCAACTGTCCCATCCATGCATGAACTTCCATGCTGGTTCAATCTGGTAATCGCTGGTTAGTGCTGGTCTGGCAGCATAACCATGCTTTTCTCTTACAAAAAATGATGAATGGATTGCTGGTTAAACGAATAGTTCTCCCTTAAATTTTCACTTAAAATTCTGCCATCATTCACTCACCCTCATGTTGTTCCAAACATGTGTGACTTCATTCAGTAGAACGCAAAAAACAGATGTTAGGAAGAATGACAGCCTCAATCACCATTCACTTTTATTGTACTGTTTGAAAAAACAATAAATAAAAATGCAATGAAAGTGAATGGTAACTGAGGCTGTCAGAGGCATGTTATATGGTTTTGGAACAACATAATAAAAAATGTTTGCGTGAGCTATTTCTTTAAAGAACTGTTTTGGGTTTAAAAAAATCAAGCTCAGTAATAAGCATTTGTGGCATAATATTTATTTCCAAAAAACATAATTTTGGTCCCTCGTTTATTGACATCAACAACAACAACACAAAAGGCAAAAATTGTGGTTACAGCAAGCACTTACAATGGAAGCAAATGGGGCCAGTCAGTAAACATTAAAATACACACTCTTTCAAAAGTACAGACACAAGCGTAAACATTATACGTGTTAACATGCTTTTAGTGTGATAAAATCAAGGATATACTATTGTTACAGCGTTTTACCAGATTACTGGGTTTCGCACGTTGCGTCGTCATGACAACAAAGTTGTAATATTAGATATAACTTACACAGATATGGTTAATAAGTGATTTTATCACACTGAAATCATGTTGGAATTATGTTTGTGCCTATACTTTTAATTTGAATGTTTATGGACTGGCCCCATTCACTTCCATTGTTAGTGGAACTAACTGTAACCGTGATTATTGCTTTTTATTTAAAAAATAATGCACGCATTATTAAATTTTGGTGATCATCATAATGCCACAAATGCTGTAGATTGAGCTTAACTTTATTGAACCCAAAACGTTCCTTTAAGCCAGTTAAAAAGTGCTATCTTGAATTGCTTTTGCTTGCAGTTCTTTGAAATAATGAGGTACCATTATTTTAAGTGACTAGCCAAGAGCTGTAAATCTGACCGAACTCACTAAATGAACCTTCCTCTATAGCGCCATAAAAGACAAAAACCTGTTGCATGAATTCCACTCTCTTAGATCAACAAGTGGATGTTGAGGCTCGGGCTTAAACGGCACCCGCAACCTTTTCTTGAATTCAGCCACGGAAAGACAATAGCCTGCTAGTCTTAAGTCTGGGACCTGTCACTTTAAATCATCTCTGATGAAGATTTGATGTGACGTCTTGGAAACCGTGAGAATGAAGAAAGCTTGAGACAGTGCTATCAATACTGCAGTTCTCACAGCGCACGGTCCACCTCGCATCGAACGTGGACCCCCTCGACGGAGGACGTAACATCAGGACATCATTAGTGCATTGTCATTGTGGACCATGAACACACCCTATGAAAAAAACTGGGTGTGTGATAGTTTGTGCTTATCAGGGAATGACAGGACTGAACCCTTTTTTCATGGTTCCCAAGAATGGGCTTTCTTGTAACATCTTGGATAACAAAGAGAGACGATGCATCTAGGAGGACTTCTCTCACTGTTGGACTCCTCAGTGCTGATGGCATTTCTGGATGTCCAACAGGCATCATGTTTGATGAGCGTCACAATCGTGTGACTTTCACCTGCACCATTTAAAGAGATAGTTCCCTCCAAAATGAATATCCTCATGTCGTTCCAAACTAGTATGACTTTGTTTCTTCTGTGGAACTCGAGGAGAATTTTGAAGAATGTTCACACTGCTCTTTGACTCCATTCAAAGAAAGAGATAGTGAACATTCTCCCTAATATCTCCTTTTGTGTTCCACAGTAGAAAGTAAGTGATTCCTGTTTGGAACAACATGAAGGTGAGTAAATGATGACTTCATTTTCATTTTTGGGTGAACAATTCCTTTAAGTTGAGCAGTTAAGTTGTTGCATATCCTCCCTGCTTTGTAATGCCTAATTGTTTCAGATATATAAACTTGATTGGATCTAAACGGACTTTTTTATTGACTGTTTTATCTTGGGACCTTGAACTTTATTGTTTGAAATGAAAGTGAATCTACATTGTTTACAGCTAGCATCTAGTAAAAACCATGGCGGTAACTTGATTGAACTCAGCGAATGTTGTTCAGGTCACCTCTGTGTAACTTATTTGTAACGAAAGATTTGAAGTCTTTAAGATTTCTTTCACACAGACATTGTGTTGAGAGATAGTTCTCCAGAAAATGAAAATTCTGTCATCATTTACACACGCTCATTATGTTCCAAACCTGCATGACTTTCTTTCATCTGTGGAACAGGCTCAGTCACCATTCACTTTCATGGTATGGAAAAAGATGCCAAAACATTCTGCCAAACACCTCCATTTGTGTTCCAATGGAAGGCAGGAAGTCATATGGATTTGGAGCAACATGAGGGTAAGTAAATGACAGAATTTTCAAATTTGGGTGAAATATCCCTGTTATTGATTGGGACTTATAAAAGCTACCATTGGAAAGGTATATTTTAATCTTAAACGGCAAAGTTTAAACTCAATATATAAAAACATGAGATCCTTCGACACCTCAGGACCATGAAGATTGCTTGGCAAAGTTCTGTTTGCTCATTGTGAAGTTTATTGTGCTTCTCCAAGTGTCAGATATAATGAAATAAGTGTAGTTCAGCAAATGGTCCTCTAGGTGGTGCTTGTATTCCAGTTGCTCCTATGGGACTTTGAGTGAACAGCTATACTAGAAGTGCAAGAAGATAGGACACACATGGAAATCACACTCTCTGTGACATCTCTTTTGGGTTTTAGGTCTACATACAGTATAGAACTTTTGAGGAAGGGTATTTTAATGCATGGGTCTCATATAGTGAAGTGCAGAACTTAAAGGTATAGTTCACCCATAAATGAATATTGTCATAATTTACCCATTTTAAAACGTTGTATCAAACCTGTATGACTTTTTTTTTTTTTTATGGAACACAAATATTTGTCAGAATGTTATCTTAATTCAACATTCACTTTCATTGCATCTTTTTCCATTGTAAGTAAGTGAGTAAATGATGACAGAATTTTCATTTTCGGTGAACTATCCCTTTAACGGTCTATAAAGCATATCATGGCACCGCATGACCTTAAGTGTAACAGTGTTAGCATGGCGTGTTAGACATGTAACAGTCCTAATGTGGACATTTTGAGGGGTCAGGAGCTTTTCACTTTATGTCTGTTATGTAAACTTGGTGGTTGCATTCTGTACTTTCACCAACAAGTGCAAAATACGACCACACAAAGCCTTGACCTCAAATAGGCACTTGATGCATAGTATCCATAATACAGATCAGGAGCACAATAAGGCTGCACTCCTGCAGTCATCAGTCAGTGTTTCTTACCAAGCTCAAACAGACTACGGAATGTAGTTTTCATGAACTTCAAGCTTTAGCCAAAACCAGCTTGTTGCTCTTCATATAAATAGACTTTCCCCCATCTCTACCTTAAGATGCTCCAAATCTGATGGAATTCCAAGCATTGATCTTTCATCAGACAGGAATATGTGCCAGGGAGCCCTGCGTTTACCTCAGCGCTGGACTCGCCTTACTGTGTTTTTCAGGGGTGTGGGAACGATCTGAAAAGTGAGGGTGTCATGTAATTAATAATCAATTAGAAGCAGGCAAGCAGGATTAGAAGTCCTGTCTGGTTTGTTTAGATGGGAGTACTGTCACCAAGAAAAATAAACTCTGAAAACATACAGTTATTAGCATTTCCCCAAAAATTAGGGAGGACAAACTTAGACATTTTTGAAGTTGTAATTGCTAAGCCATATAGGCCTATACGTTTCTACCAATTTCATTTAAAAGACAACAATTTGCAAATCTTTTGTTTGAATTGTGCATGCCTCTTGCCATGGATTTTGCAGTTCCTAACAAATTTACCAACCAACTATCGAATACTGTAACTCACAAACTTATGGAATCCCTTTGCTTGCCCAACCCCATTTTATATTGCTTGCTTTGGTGCTTGCCGAGGGTTAATCTTGAATTTTGAACCCTGTTAGTACACCCATTCCACCACAGCTTTTGTTCAGTAAAAGAGAATCTTCTTATGTAATTTTCTCATCAAATTTGTTTACTTTATGCTTCTATGCTCTTTTCGCTGGTGTGTGGGAATGTTTGTGTATCTGTACGTGCAAGTGTGTATGTCTACCCATCTTTCCATGTGTGTATGTGTGCATGGTGGTGGCGGGGTTCGACAGCATTCCTTGCTTGATGCATGTCTGTCTCCATATACCCCTCCCTCATGCAGCCTGCTTCCCCCGTCTGGTTGTTGCTCCAGGTTCTCATGGGACGGTAATCTACAACAAAGGCTTCCCAGCCCACACACTAGGCAGGGTAATGCTCCCACGTAAGCTTTCTCCAAGCCATGTGCTTTTGTGTGCACAGCACACTAGCCCATGCTGCACTGTGTACCTTAAGAGTCTAGTGCACTTAGCTACCTGGTCAAGAAATGGTCATATGCATGTGCGTTGTTTTGGTAAGAAAGTGTCTGCCAAGAACAATTTTGTCAATTTATTATGTAGAAAGGACGGAAGACGAGAGTTAATGCTGTCTTTCATTGTACAGTGTATTGTGACTTTTTGTAGCCCTCTTAGAAACTTAGTTGGAAAGCTTCTGTTAAAAACGAACTTCAGTCAGATGTGAACGCTAGGCGTCTGCGACAGGACGCGTGATACAAATTTTGTCATCATCAGAGTGCTCGAGCACTGAACACGTGCGGCCCGTTGTTCTAACTGCATAATCTGAATGCGCCGTATGTGCTTGCACCTGAAAGTATTTGCACTAATATGTGGGTCTACAAGGTGGCAACACTCACCGTTGAGCCGTTGCCGTCACGAAGAAGCACAAGAAGAAATATATATAATCCCCATTGAACAACAGGAGAGGAAGGTGTTAACAACTAGTTGATGTGCACGCCAAGAGCACATTTGTGTGGTGATCAGGAGATACCTGCATTTCTGTAACTCAAGTCTGAAGGAATATAAGGAATATAAATACATCTTTATGGGTCTAAACTCCAGTATCTCATAGCAGCCGTAGCGTGGTTGCGCCAACCGCCTGTGTATACGCACACAGTCAAATTAAGTTTACTTTAAAAGGTGAGCGTTCAACTGTACACAGACGCTAAGAGTTTGCGTCAAAACCGAAGTATACTTTGGGCTTTACAGTGGTCACAAAGAGAACAGTCCATGTCTGTGTGCATCATCTGCATATGCACCTTGCGTTGACTGTACTAAAGAATATCACAAAGCAGTTGTAGTGCGCATTCCTCAAGCGCATCCATACAGGCTCACGGACTAGAAAAATGACGTATAACCTTGTCTTAATAAACCTCGTACGAAAGTGTCTGCTAAGAACAAATTCGTCAATGTACTAAGTTGGATAAACAAAAGACACAAGATTAACAATCTTTTAGGGGTTGCAATGCACATTGTGAATTTGTAGCCATCTATGAAACTTGGTAAAAAAGCATCTGCCAAGTACAAATTTGTAAATGTATTATGTAGAAAGGACAGAAGTCAATGGTTAATTCTGTCTTTAAGTTGTTGCAATGTGTGACTTTTTGTGGCCATCTAATAAACATTGTAGAAAATTGTCTGCTAAAGGCAATTTTGTCAAAGTATTTTGTTAAATAGAAAGTAAAGAGATTGTCTTTCAGTGGTTGCAATGGTAGCCATCTAAGAAAGTTTGTAAGAAAATATCGGCCAAAAAATGTTTTTTTTTTTCAATTTATTTTGTAGAAAGGGCTGAAGTCGAGAGTTAACATCATTTTCAGTGGATGCAAAGTGCATCCATCTAAGAAACTTTGTAAGAAAGCATCTGCCAAGAACAAATTTGTCATTTTATTTTGTGGGATAGATGAAAAGCAAGAGTTGATAGTCTTTCAGTGGTTGCAAAGTGCGTTGTGACATTTCTTAGCTCTCTAAGACCCTTGGTAAGAAAGCATCACCCAAGCACGAATTTGTCAATTTATATCGTAGAAAGGATGAAAGTCAAGAATTAACATTTCTCAGTGGTTGCAAAGTGCATTGAGACTTTTTGAAACCATCTAAGAAACTTGGTAAGAAAGTGTCTGCTAAGAACATATTTCAATATGCATAGTGTCGGATAGACGTAAGCAAGAGTTCATGATTTCCTTTAGTGGTTGCACAGTGTACTGCGACTTTTTGAGGTCATCTAAGAAACTTGGTAAGAAAGCAAATACCAAGATCAGATTTGTCAGTTTATTATGTAGCAAGGACCGAAATCCAGAGTTAACGTTGGCTTTGAGTTTGTAGCAATCTAAAAAAACTTTGTAAAAAAGCATCTGCCGAAAAAAAATGTGTCATTGTACTGTATGATGTCGGAAAGAAAAAAGTCAAAAGTTAGCTCTGTTTTCAGTGCTTGCGAGGCAAATTGCAACTTTTTGTAGCCATTTAAGAAACTTCCCTTTGTTCTCTTTTGTGACTGAGAAGCTAGGCTCCCCATGCCTGATTTTGTTTATCTTTTTTTTACCCCTTTATCCCCCTTTCCTACTGTATGTCTTCCTCGCGGGTGGAATTTTGTGTTGACGTGAGGAGATAAAGTGATTCTCCACTTTCCAGCACAGTGCACAGCAGCAATTCTTTACGACCATCAGTTTTCACTCAACAAAACGATTATCATCAAATCTGTCTGTTTTCAAGTGTGTGCCTGCACAAAGTGCACAAGCATATGTCTTTGTTATCATTCCCCCACAAAGATTGTTCTGGTTTGTAAGCCTCTGCCCATACGAGCCCTATAGATTGCCTCCTCTTATGACAGTCGTACAAGTCAGTTTGTCTTTTTTTTTGGGTGAGAAGTAGGGTGTTGCATAATATGGCTAGCCAGTGTTGAGGGAGAGGGCTCCTGTTTTGGTAGAAGCCTAGCAGAGAGGTCAAATCCTGTTAAGACTATATTAACACCCACACTGCTGCACGAAGCCCGCATCCATACTATTGGAAATTGCACATTTAATGTTCTTTGACGAGTCGAATGGATTGCACTTTTATGGCCAAAAGTTTGTGGACACCCCCTTCTAATAAACTAATTTGGTTACTCCATTAAATCCAGTAAAGAAAAACCTTAATGTTTTTTATGTAATGGCTTGGGCTTTGTGTGCTTCCAAATTTGTGTGTGGCAACTGTTTGGGGATAGCCCTTTTCTGTTCCAGCATGACAATGCCCCTGTGAACAAAGTGAGGTCCATAAAGAAATGGTTTACTGTCTGGCGTGGAAGAAATTCAGTCGGTGCTGAACTGTCTGAAAGCGTTCAGACGGAGAACAGCAGTTCCACTGAAACTTTTTCAGAGGTTCATGGGGCATATGGCAACCTCAGCGCTCGGGTTGATGCATATGAGACCGCTTCAGCACTGGCTTCAGACTCGAGTCCCGAGTTGGGCATGGTGCCATGGGACACATCGCGTGGCCATCACGCCGATCTGTCGCTGCCTCTTCAGCCCTTGGACCGACCTCGCATTTCTACGGGCAGGGGTTCCCTTAGAGCAGGTCTCCAGGCGCGTCGTGGTTACAACAGACGCCTCCAAGACGGGCTGGGGCGCCGTAAGCAACAGGCACACAGCCACCGGCTCCTGGACTGGCCCGCGGCTGCGTTGGCACATCAACTGCCTAGAGTTGTTGGCAGTACTGCTCGCCCTGCGGAGGTTTCGGCCGTTGATCCAGGGCAAGCACGTGTTGGTCCGGACCCACAACACAGCATCGGTAGCGTACATCAACAGCCAAGGCGTTCCCATTGCATGTCACAACTCGCCCACCGACTCCTCCTCTGGAGTCAGCAGCGCCTCAAGTCGCTATGAGCCACTCACATCCCGGGCGACCTCAACACCGCAGCGGACGCGCTGTCATGTCAGGTTACCCTCAGGGGAGAGTGGATACTCCACCCTCAGGTGGTCCATCTGATTTGGAGTCGATTCGATCTAGCACAGGTAGACCTGTTTGCTTCCCGGGAATCCTCCCACTGCCCGTTTTGGTACGCCCTGACCGAGGCACCCCTCGGTATAGATGTGCTGGCACACAGCTGGCCCCCTGGACTACGCAAATACGCATTTCCTCCAGTGAGCCTACTTGCACAGACCCTGTGCAAGGTCAGGGAGGACGAGGAGCAGATCATCCTAGTAGCACCCTACTGGCCCACCCAGACGTGGTTCTCAGATCTCACGCTCCTCGCGACAGCCCCCCCCTGGCGAATTCCCCTGAGGAAGGACTTTTTTTCTCAGGGATGGGGCACCATCTGGTACCCATGATCAGACCTCTGGAATCTCCACGTCTGGCCCCTGGACGGGACGTGGAAGACCTAAGTGGCCTACCACCCGCGGTCACTTAGGCTAGGGCTCCCTCTACGAGGCACCTGTATGCCTTGAAGTGGCGTCTGTTCGCTAAGTGGTGTTCTTCCCGATGCGAAGACCCCCAGATATGTGCAGTCGGATCAGTGCTTTCCTTCCTGCAGGAGAGGCTGGAGGGGTGGCTGTCCCCCTCCACCCTGAAGGTGTATGTAGCCGCTATTTCGGCTCATGACTTGATCATCAGGTTCCTGAGAGGTGCTATGAGGTTGAATCCCTCCAGACCGCGCCTCATCCCCTCATGGGACCTCTCCGTAGTCCTTTGGGGTCTACAGGGAGCTCCCTTTGAGCCCTTGGAGTCAGCTGAGTTTAAGGCACTCTCTTTGAAGACTGCCCTCCTGACTGCGCTCACTTCCATCAAAAGGGTAGGGGACCTACAGGCGTTCTCTGTCAGAGAATCATGCCTGGAGTTCGGTCCAGGTTACTCTCACGTGATCCTGAGACCCCGACCAGGCTATGTGCCCAAGGTTCCCACGACTCCTTTTAGGGATCAGGTAGTGAACCTGCAAGCGCTGCCCCAGGAGGAGGCAGACCCAGCCTTGGCGTTGCTGTGTCCGGTGCGAGCTTTATGCATCTATTTGGATTGCACGCAGAGCCTTAGAAGCTCCGAGCAGCTCTTTGTTTGCTTTGGTGGGCAGCGGAAAGGAAACGCTGTCTTCAAACAGAGGATCGCCCACTGGGTCATCGACGCCATCACGATGGCATATCAGGCTCAGGATATGCCACCCCCTGCGGGGTTACTAGCCCACTCCACCAGGAGTGTGGTGGCCTCCTGGGCCCTGGCCAGTGGCGCTTCTTTGGCAGACATCTGCAGAGCAGCGGGCTGGGCAACACCCAACACCTTTGTGAGGTTCTAGAATCTCCGGGTTGAGCCAGTCTCATCCCGTGTATTGGCAGGCACAAGCAGGAAAGTTCCGGGACAACTGGCCTGGGTGTACCGCTTGCACATAGTGCCTTTCCCCTCCCTTGAGGTGAAGACGTGCGCTCTTGACTCCCAGTCGTGTTCACAGACTATGATCCCTGGATGACTTTCCTCCTAGCCATCTGGCAGTTGAGTTTGCAGCGAAACTCGCTGACCTGCCCAGTACGTGCACTAATGAGCCCCTGTACTGAGGTAGGTGCTCCACATGTGCTGGTTCCCTGAAGGCGACCCCATGTGATATCTTCCGCAAAATCGTTTCCCTGGTGGCAAACTGCGTCTTCCTTGGGCAGAGGCCCCTCTGTCCCCCGGTCGCCATGCTCTGTAGAAACTCCTCCCCCTTTGGGTAGGACCTACCATGGGACCTCTCCACATGACATACTTCCGACAAGACTCGGTAAGACCATGTGACGTATTCCACTCAAAATACCCCCTCCCCCCCTTTTGGGGCGGGGTGTGGTCTCTGCGATGTCTTCCCCTTGGGAGGGACACCCGCCGACTCAGACAATTATGACTCCCAGTCAGTTAACAAATTCCACTCTTATTGGGAGAAAAGAGAGGGAAAATAGGCCTCGGCTGGGCTAGCCTGTCCCTGTAGTTGGGCAGTCGACTTGTTCCTGATGGACCGTTCGATGCATATAAGAGCATTCGGGGAGGTTACGTGACGGCATGGTGCGCTGGCTACAAGGCACACAGCAGTCTGCCCGTCACACACTGCCAGTTCACGTAACACAGTTCAGCTAGTTGTGGCGTTTTGTAGAGACCCCTAGTGTCACTACATCGACACAACGTCGAGTGAGTGACAGATAGGGGACGTCCTGGTTACTTTCGTAACCTCTGTTCCCTGATGGAGGGAATGAGACATTGTGTCCCTCTTGCCACAATACTGAACTACCCGCTGAAATGGCCGGGACCTGGTCTTGGCTCCTCAGCACAAAACCTGAATGAGTGGTTGCATACCAGCTCCTTTTATACCCATATGTCCGTGGGAGTGGTATGCAAATTCCCAAGAGTGACCCCTAGTGTCACTACATCGTCACAACATCTCATTCCCTCCATCAAGGAACGGAGGTTACAAAAGTAACCAGGACGTTTCCATTATGTGATTTTTAGAGCTACAAAGGTCTGATCACCATTCACTTGCACTTTCATTTGGACCTACAGAGCTGAAGTATTCTTCTAAAAATCTATGTTTGTGTTCTGCAGAAGAAAGAAAGTCATATACATCTGGGATGGCGTGATGAGAGAATTTTCATTTTTGGGTGAACTATCCCCAAAAATAAGTCACTTTGCGGCAGTTTTAATGCCAATGACATCAAACTTCTTTTATCTCGTGTCTCGTGACAAATTTAAGTGAAACATTTTGAATGATTTGACTTGAATGCGTATTATAGTACTGTACATTGGTGCCTGAGAGCTGTTGCTATCCTATTCATTACTTTACAGCAGGGAATAAAAACGGTTCAAGGAACGAAAATTTAAACTGAAAACGAACAAAATTTTTAGCAGAACGTAACTGAAAACCAGAACAAAGGGATTTTCAATTGTGTGAAAATGTTATTTTTAAATGCCGGTAACTGGTTATAACCAGTTAATTTCATTCTGATAATTTTTTTCTTGAAACTAAGGGTTTATCACAGTACATTTTTGGAACAACATCACTTCATGTTGCCTGAAAAAATGAAACGTGCTTTGATCCTGCAGGAAATATCTGCATCACACATTTCTTTGCCTAATTGCCTGTTGTAGATTCACATTCTGTGAATGAAGACCTTTTTAACAACTATGTCTAATTACTACATATACATGCACGGTTAATCCAGATACAATGAAAACATTATTAGAAGCAAATCCGCAACAGCCATCTGCACCTCCGGCCTGTGGACCACCTCGAACTTAAATGGCTGGAGAGCTAGATACCAACGGGTGATCCACGCATTGGCATCCTTCATTTGATGGAGCCACTGGAGCAGGGCATGTTCCAAACAGAGGGTGAAGGTCCATCCCAGCAAATAATAGCAGAGGGTGAGGACTGCCCACTTGATCGCCAAGCACTCTGGATCGTGCTGTACTTAGTCTCCCTCACCGAGAGTTTGCGACTTATGTACAGCACGGGGTGCCTCAGTACAGTCTCAGCGACCTCAGGACAGCTCTCAGATGTTGAATGTGCCAATCATTACTGTAAATAATGATATCAAGATAAGCAGCGGCATAGGCAGAGTGTAGGTGGAGAATTCTGTCCATGAGGTGCTGAAACGTGGCTGGGGCCCCAAACAAACCAAAAGGAAGGGTGACAAATTGGTGTAATCCAAACGGAGTGGAATGCCATTTTTTCTCAGGACATGGGAGTTGCCAATATCCCTTTGTCAAATCCAATGTCGAATAAAAGCGAGCCGTACCTAACCGATCGAGCAGTTCATCAATACGGGGCATTGGATATGCATCAAATAGACACTGCATTGACAGCCGGACCACCCACTGGGTTTCTGGTCACCCCGATGCTTCCGCCGCCCGCTCAAACAACTCTACGAAGGTCACGGTTTGTCTTTTGGTCCCATCTTCGTAAGCGTGAAGTGGGACATGGTGGGGCACGCATAGGCTCCGCAACACCTGTCGATTGTTCACTTGAGCTCGCAGGAGGGCCTGGAAGCACTGCTCCTGCTCCTGATGCAGCTCAAGCAGTGTCTGATTGTGGTTTTGGTGGACGCTGGCGAGAGTCGTGATGAGATCAGCGAAGGGCGAGGACTCCATGACGGTGTACCTTCCTCACAAATCCCGGGTTTCGGCACCACTGTAACACTTCCTCAGTTAATACAGACAAGGGGAAATGGGAGACAGCGTTCTCAGTCTCAAATACAGTCTTTATTCAATCAAACGAAAATACGCTTTTCAGCGGAACATAAATGAAGGCAGGGCTTTCCAGCTGCACATAAATCTCTGCTGTTTCTCCGCCAAACAGAGCACACACTTAGATCAGATTTTTTTCTTTGGGCTTCCCATCTCCCTTTATATCTCCCCAACGCCGCTCACTGAAACACAGAACAGCTGTTAGGGAAATTACACACAGGTGCGAGTCCTTCCCATTCATTCCTCCTGGCCTCACCCCCCATTCACAAACTAGCGCTCGGCCACGCCCCCATCACCACATATACTTAACTGTTAATTAATTACTTAATTATCCGCCACACAGGAAAAAAAGTGCTTATTTTCGCTTATTTTGGTGAGGCACTATACTTTGTTTGGGCTTGTTTTTCCAGACCAGGTTGCTTGTTTCTCTTGCGAGATCTGGCAACACTGCAACTGGTATTTCACCCACCCCTAAGAGTAAAAAAGAACATTATTAACTGTTCTTTTATTTTGTTCTAACCAGTAACCTTTTGGAATGGAGGCTGCGAAACTTCTGAACCAGAACTAAAAAAATACAGTTTTTGCTCAGAATGAACCGAAATGAAAAACATTTTAGTCCCTGCTTTACAGAGATGAATTTTCTTTTATCAGAAACCGAAATTCAGTGTGACTGATATATTGATGCAACTTTACACTGATGCAATTATTTGCATCATGCTTTATTCATCCCAAAAAAATGCGCTTCAAATATATGATCAATGCAGTAACAATCTGTTAAGTTCTGCTGTTAAACAAATAAAAATAAAAAATAGAACTGCTGGATTTACTTTACTGCTTGCACAGCTCATGCTTTTTCAGTTCCTGATTCCTTTAAAGTGGTTGCACAATAGTTTCAGTGAAGAACAAATGACACATGCAAACTGACTCCACAGCAATTTGTGAATGGGGTTGGGGATGAGAAACTGCAGGAACTGCTCAGAGGAGATTCAGGCATGTGATTGGTTGTTCTGACAGACATGTATACTCTTTGTCTGGTTGACTGAAGAAATATCTGCCCTAAGCCAAAGAGAGGTGAAACTGTTGCTCAGAGCATTTATGTGTGTGTTAACAGACTTCAGCATATAACAACCAACAGAAAATGCTTCCTCTGTACTTTCACCCACCAAGCTTAGTTGTTCACCACTTTAAGAAAAGACCCACCGCTATAGATTTTGTACATTGAGAAAATAGAAAGATGTGAGCTTTTATGCTTCCTCTGTCTGACCACATTCATGAGAAGGGTTAATTGGGGATTTCTTTTTCATAAACACACACTTGCACTTTTGCTTAGCGCTCAGTTTGTCATTTGCCCTTAGTTAAAGAGCACCTATTATGGTTTTTCAAATATTAACTTTAATGTAGTGTGTTATATAGCTGTTTGTGAATGTAAAAAAGTCGGCAAAGTTTAAAAAATCAAAGTGCACGACAAATGGAGTTATTGACTCCCAAAAGAAAGAACCGATTCTGAACACCTGAAACGAGTCATTAGTAATTCCAGACTTACTTCCTGTACTAACCTACGTAATTTGGTAACAAAAAACCCGCCTCTGGTCTTCATTGGCTGCTCGCGAACAGCTTTGACCCACCTTCAAAAAATACACTAACCGGTAGACCAATCACAACAGACTAGGACATCTGACCAATCAGAGCAGAGTAGGCTCTCTGAAAGGAGGAGTTTAGAATGAATCCTTTAGAACGAAATCAACGGATCATTGAATGAGTCGTTTTTGACACTGGGGGAAAAAAAGGTAATGTTGCAATTTAAATTATGAGCAAATTAAATTGTTTTTTGATCTTGTATGCATGTAAATGTATTGTATGAGACCTTTAAAACAAAATTAGGCACATTTAAAAACCATAATAGGTGCTCTTTAAAACTAATAGATTTTATCAAAATTCATCATGGACACCTCATTGGACATGCTATTTCCTTACAGATATTTAGACCATTTAAAATAGAGGGTTGTTTTTTTCTCTAATCTATTTGAGGAAACATGGTGAATAATTATGTTTACTAGTTTAGTCCAGAAGATAAACTTCTAATCATATTTATATACTTAAAGTTGTTTTTGCACTGTGTTTTAATACAAGAAATTATACAAAAAAAAAAAAACAAATAGGAATATATACACTGGCATCCAGGGCGTGCTGAGTGACTCCAGCCAGGTCTCCTAAGACAAAGGACAACTGCCTCTAACAAGGACAGAAAGAGATGTGGAAGGCCAGATGTACAACTAAACAAAAGGATGAGTATATCAGAGTCCCTAGTTTGAGAAATAGACGCCTCACATGTCCTCAGCTGACAGCTTCATTGAATTATACCCGCTCAGGGCTGCAGGGCTTATGGGAAGAATTGCAAAGAAAAAGCCACTTTTGAAACAGAAAATCAAAAAGAAAATGTCAGAGTGGGCAAAAAAAAAAAAAAAAAAACACAGACATTGGACAACAGATGATTGGAAAAGAGTGTTATGGATCTTAACCCCATTGAGCTTTTGTGGGATCAGCTAGATTGCAAGGTACGTGAGAAGTGCCCGACAAGACAGCCACATCTATGGCAAGTGCTACAGGAAGCGTGGGGTGAAATGTCACCTGAGTATCTGGACAAACTGACAGCTAGAATGTCAAAGATCTGCAAAGCTGTCATTGCTGCACATGGAGGATTTTTTGATGAGAAATCTTTGAAGTAGTTTAAGAAGTTCTGAACATTTTTTTCAAATTGTAATAGTAATTTTTCATGTTAATAATGTCCTTACTATACTTTGTGATCAGTTGAATGCCACTTTGGTGAATAAAAGTACCAATTTCTTTCCATAAGAGCAAAATCTGTACATTATTCCAAACATTTGGCTGCCAATGCATATACACTGATAAGCCAAAAGATTATGAGCACTCACAGGTGAAGTGAATAACGTTGATCATCTCAACAAGGGCACATGCCAAGGTCTGGGTAGATTAGATAGTAAGCGAATAATCAGTTCTTGTAGTCAACGTGTTGAATGCAGGAGAAATGGGCAGGAGTAAAGACCTGAGCGACTTTGGCAAGGGCCAAATTGTTATGGCCAGACGACTGGGTCAGAGCATCTCTGAAACGGCAAGGCTTGTGGGGTGCTCCTGGTCAGCAGTGTTGAGTGCCTACCGAATGTGGTCCGAGGAGGGACAAATCACAAACCGGTGACAGGGTGTTGGGCGCCCAAGGCTCATCGATGTATGGGGGCAACGAAAGCTATTCCGTCTGGTCCGATCAGACAGAAGGTCTACTGTGGCACAAGTAACAGAAAATTTTAATGATGGTTATGGAAGGAATGTGTCACAACACACAGTGCATGCGTATGGGGCTGCCTAGCTGCAGACTGGTCAGAGTGCCCATGATGACCCCTCCGTCGAAAGTGGCTACAGTGGAGACACGAGCGATGAAACTGGAGCTTGGACCAGTGGAAGAAGGCTGCCTGTTCTGATGAGTCCCGTTTTCTTTTACATCACATGGACAGCTGTGTACGTGTGCGCAATTTACCTGGAAGAGAAGGCACCAGGACGCACTATGGGAAGAAAACAAGCCGGTGGAGGGAGTGTGATGCTCTGGACAATGTTCTGCTGGGAAACCCTGGGTCCGGCCATTCATGTGGTCACCAATTTGACACGTGCCACCTACCTAAACATTGTTGGAGACCAGGTACACCCCTTAATGGCAATGGTATTCCCTGATGGCAGTGGCCTCTTTCAGCAGGACAATGCGCCCTGCCACACTGTACACATTGTTCAGGAATGGTTTGAGGAGCATGATGAAGTGTTCAAGGTGTTGCCCTGGCCTCCAAATTCCCCAGATCTCAATCCGATAGAGCATCTGTGGGATGTGCTGGACCAACAAGTCCGATCTAAAGTGGCTCCACCTCGCAACTTACAGGACTTGAAGGATTAGCTGCTATTGTCGTGGTGCCAGATACCACAGGACACCTTCAGGGGTCTTGTAAAATTCATGTCTCGGCAGGTCGGCACTGTTTTGGTGGCACATGGAGGACCAACATACTCATGCCATCCCAGATGTGTATGAATTTCTTTCTTCTGCAGAACGCAAATGAAGATTTTTAAAAGAATATTTCAGCTCTGTTGGTCCATAAAATGCAAGTGAATGGTGACCAGAACTTCTGCTCCAAAAGGCAGTGTAAAAATAATCCATAAGATTCCAGTGGTTAAATCCATATCTTATTTAGCAATGTGATAGGTGTGGGCAGAGGTGGGTAGAGTAGCCAAAAAAAACTGTACTCAAGTAAAAGTACTAAGTCTTCTAAAAATTAATTACTCAAGTAGAAGTAAAAGTACTAATGTTAACAATTACTTAAGTAAGAGTAAAAAAGTATTGAATTAAAAGTATACTCAAGTAGCGAGTAACTCTTTACTTCCGATCGGATCTGATTGTTATTACAGTATTAACACCTTGCATGCATGAATCATGTGCCTATGTGATCTTTTATACCCTCTGTGATAGTTTAAAAATGAAAATGATGATATAATTTATTCACTCTCAAGTTCTAAACCAGTATGACTTGGACACAATGAACACAATTAAGGAGATGTTAGACAGAATTTTAACCACAGTCACCTTTCACCATTTGTTTGTCATTTTTTAAAGTGAATGGTGAATGAGGATGTCAGTCCCTAACATTCTGCCTAACACCTTTTTTTTTGGTTCCAGAGATGATGAAGACACAAAGGTTTGGAACAACGAGAGTGAATCTAAATTATGACAGAATATTATCATTTATCATACCTAAAATTATTTCTGCAGAGCTACGTTACCACCTGAAGCCTGTGGTTGGCTAATGAGCCTTGTTGTACCAACACAAAGAGGCACCAAAACACTTTCCCGGACTTTCGGTTTCATTGTACTATGTTGGTGGAATGACCTTCCCAACTCCATCCATGAAGCAGACTCACACTCTGTCTTCAAAAAATGACTATAAACATATTTTCCATGAGCACATAACCATGCACTCCTAAAAAAATAAAAAATTATATATATATATATATATCTTGTTGCACTCTAATCTGTCTGGGATACTACTATTCGATGTTGGTGAAACTTTGTAATGCAGCACTTTTCATACTGTTGTTGCCTTAAGATGAATCACTTATGATGTATTATTCCTCTTTTGTAAGTCGCGTTAGATAAAAGCGTCTGCCAAATGAATAAATGTAAAATGAATAAATGTAATTTATGGGTGAACTCTCACTTTAAGTATGCTTGACAGATCGGGTCTGAAAATTGGAAGAAAAGTTTAGAAACGTTCAAAGCAATTATTACAGAAATAAATTGACATAATTTATCATTTTTCAGACTGCAATGATCAAACCTATCTCACTAGTGTCTTGCCAGTCTGTTGACCCTAATTATGCAGGACTATATTGCTGCAGGAAGAGTTTCTATGAGGTTTCAGGATGATAAGCATTGCCCACAGGCTTTCCAAGATGGGCCTCATGGATAGAGGGTTGATACGGTGGTTCATCTTTTCAGTTTGCAGGCTGTGGCCTCCTTTTGTCATTTGACACAGTGACCGTTTTAGAGTTGTATGCATTGCTAGTCTGTCTATAAGTTGCTTGACAAGTGATCATGAAGTTTTTGAAAGGGCAAAAGATAATAAATTTGCATGCTCAAATATCAGGTCCACAATGGTTAGATGGAACTTACCCTTCATTCAGACACAACTAGAGTTTAGTCTAGTTTGAATTGGGTCCTGCATTTTCAAGTTTAGCTTATTTTTAAAAAATATGAGCAGTTTTCATACCTGTGTTTACATATTTACTGTTAAAACAGTTTCAAAGGGCTCACCCCTTTAGAAAAATAACCATAAGCCTTTAGTTTGTCACAACCTTGAATTACGATTTGCTACTTGCTATTGCTAGTCAGTGTCAGGTGGGATTAGGGTGAGGGGTTTTCTCTTTCTAAAGGGCATCTTATTGGGAAAAAAAAAATCTATATGCACCTGTGTGCAAATCAGCTTCAACAATTTTTATTTGGCTAATGTTACATACGTAACACCTAGACTGTATAATTGCAACAGTATATGCGTACATACACTAAAAAAATAAATAATTTGAGAATGTTTTTACAAGCATTTAAATGTCTTACATTCAGATTAGGTCAGTTTCATTGAGCCAATATAATTTAGTTGGATTAGGTAAAATCAATGTACGATAGTAGTTTTAACTCTTCTTCGTTAGGCTTGTCAAACTCAATGTACTACGGTTTTATTCAGTAAATTTTCTTATGTTGGTCCAACTTAATTTATTTTAGTAATCAGTAGTATATGCCAGATGAGCAAGTGTAAGGACAGTGTAACTTTTGCACTGTCAATTTAATTGAAACTGCTTATAGTGCTAAGCAGCACTCAAATCAAATATCACTTGTAAAAGTGAAAGTCCAACCTCCACCAAAGCACAAGCACCATTCTTAACCACAATAGATGAAAATGCAGAATGAGACGTCTGCAGTGCTTTTCATGAAGTTCAAAGTGGTGCTTGACGCCCTGACGCGAATCATGAATATGGCTGCTGATTGCTGTATGATCGTTATGATTGCTGTAGCAAAGCAGGTAGCCACAGTCTGCCTGCCGATTGATATTTTGGAGGATGAGTGTTTAAGAGATTTAATGTCCATTGCAATGAACACTCAGCCTATAGGCACCAGTTCTTTCAATTAGTCAACTTCCCACCTTAGGACACGTTTAATTTGACATAAATTGGTTCTATTTTAGTGCATTTCTGTCTTTATACTTTAAAAGTCTTCATTTGGAAAATGTGAATAAAGCATTATTTTCACATATAATTTTGTTCTCTTTCCTAAGAAGGAAATAAATGCATTTTTACAGGAAAAGAAATATAGAGTCAAATCTCAACACTTTCCAAATATGTGATTATTGTGATTAACTATTAAAAATTATGTGAGTAATCGCGTTAAAAAAATTAAATCAACTGACAACACTAGTTGTGAATGAAATTATGTCCCTAAAATATTTAAGGAAGGCATTTTTTTAAATTTGTTAAAAATATCCATGCTGATTCATACTAAAATTGCCTGTTATTTTGGGAGGATGTTTGAGAGCATGCACAGATCTGATACAGTGGTATGGACAATGGGGAAAAAATGATGCATTTATGACAGGACTCACATAATGAAGGCCCAGCCAAGACATGTTACTTTCCTGTGTTTTTGCTTAACTGACCTATTTAAAGGCAAAGACCTTTATCCTTCCTGTTGGAGCTTCTGAGACTGAAAGAAAAGACGTTTGCTTTGGTGTTTTTAAGATGCTTGAGTTATGACACATCATGCTTCTGCAAGCCAGGGACATGCTTTGCTGGGTACATAAGGGTGTAGCTGTTTGTAGAGGGCTGATAGGACTACTGCTCCTGCAAATACAACAAAGACAAACTGAATTTCCTTAAGTATGCATGAGACAGTCATTCAAACACATTGCCAAAACAATCAGTAAGTTTACATGCAATTTAAAAATTTGATTTCAGTCAAACTAAATAATTTCCTCTTTTTCAAAATGTCATGTAAACGCTTAACATACCAGTTGAATTTTTACTCATTTGGACTTACAAACCTAGATAATGTGGTTGCAGCTCGACTCCATCCAACATGTATACCCATTAATTGGACCACACCTGGTCTCCACATTGTGTGCATGCGCCAAACGATCGGGGTTTTACGCGACCAGGTGTATTAAAATAACTATCACTCTGAAAATCGGCATGTTGTTTCTGAGAATTCCAGTTCCCTTGGACAGGCCACATGTCGATTCACTGACAATTGACATCTCTTATCAGACATTTTTGCATCAGCTCCAGTGTGTTTACTTTCCCTTGTAGCGCGACCGGCAGTGCGTTGCTTCATCAGTGTGGGATACCCAGGTTCGGATCCCGCGTTGAAATGAGGAAGTAATCACGTTCGCATAATCAGTGATGAGCTTGATTCGGAGGTTGCATTTTTCCCTCTAGCAATACATTTTTACTCCTCTGATGGTTATGTTTAGGCTTGGGGTTTGGGTTGAGGGGTACAGTTGATGAAATATGCATTCCTCCTCACCATATTACAGCCTGTATAGCTGATCAGACTGTTATTATACACTTCCTCAGATGACGTACTTCCTTCAAATGTTTGACTACGCATTGTTTTATGCATACTTGAACAAGACATATAACCTGTAGTTTGACTACGCAAAAACTTGCTGTGACTCGATTATAACTTCACATGTAAATGTACTAAATGTCTCAGCTTTCCAGAAAGAAGAACAGAGTAGAGAGCAAAAAGGAGAGGGGTGCGAGAAAGGGAGGAGAAATAGAGAGCAAAAAGGCCCTTGTCCAGACGGCAAGCACATACTCATGTAACAGAAGTCCTGAATTCCACAAGGCTTACTGATCTTTTATTTCCCATTAAGCTGGGTATACTGAAAGAGAGATGGCGAGAGAAAGATATAGAGAAAGTGAGAGAGAGAGAGACAGAGAGTGGGTGGGTTTAGTGGGGGCAGGCAAATCTGATCAAATATCAAGTGGGTGACTTCTACCGGCCTGCTCAAAGCCTCAGGAACATCTGATTGTATCTGATTTCCACCGAAGGCCCTTCTGATGTGGTGCGTCCTTGTGAAAAAGGATGACCTGGGGAAATGAGTTACTTTAGCCGCCCTCTAGGCTTTACCTCCTGGAATGTTGCTCTGCAACATGCATCAACAATGCGTGCCCATTGTTATTGTTTGTTTGTATCTTGTGCTGTGTCCTTGCTTTTATTGATTGCTGGTCCTTTTCCACTGACTGCGTCCCCTTGTACCTCTTTAATACTAGCTGTTGTTGAAGTCTAAAGTCATAGACATTCAGTATGAGTTCTCATGATCTGTCTAATGAGGTAAGAGTTGTTGAAAGCTAGTAATGTAAAGTGCAGAAGCTATGGGACGCTGCAAGCACAAAAACAGCTTTTCTCACCATCACTTTAAAGGTGATGTATTTTTTGTTAGTGTTAAAATACTTTCTCGTATCCCAGCTTAACATGAAGAGTCAACTTTAAGTAAGTCATTGGTAGGTTAATCACTGCGAAAAGTGTAAACACTGTTAACATAAACCTACTAATAGGATGTGTTTGGGACAGGACTATCTGTTTGTCAGAACAATGGATGATGGGGGGAGTTTTCGGGAAACCTGTTAAAAACAGTTATTATTTTTGCAATTTCGTTTGGTGATGCTAGTGGTGCAGAAATTGCAACTTCACCTTTAAGGAATTATAGTCCTGAGAGTAGTTTTAGAAACCCTGGATTCATCAAACATGTTTTTGCATGTTATATATATTAGGGTTGTCAATTTACACATTAATTCACTGCGATTAATTATATACAAAATAACGCGTTTAAAAATGAATGCAATTAATCATGTCCCCGCCCGGACCGAAGCTTGCAGTACCACCTGTTTTCTCCAGGTGGCAGTAAGTGAAACTCTAGCTGTATAGGCAATGCGCCGCTTAAAGAGAGAGCAAACCACACTTATCAACAATAGCAGACAGCACAAGATGAGAACACGTTCTTGTGTTAAAACACAGCTTGATGGATTGCAAATCCGAATGCAGGGATCTCAAAACATGTTTTTCAAAGTTTTAAGCTGACACAGTGAGCTAAAAACGGTATGTTTATGACGCAACGGAACCAAAGTGATATGCTCAAAGCGTTTGTCTTAGACAAGCTCTTACAATAAATATCAGACTGATTGACGAATTCAATTTCAAAATGGATTGCTGTGAACTGTATAATATGCAAATAAACAATATATTTGATTCCAAAGCAAATTTTTATATTATCTTATCAATGCATTACTCGTCTGCCACAATAATGTAATGCATTTTAATTATCTGAATTATATATGTTTATATATAATTATTTAAATATAACTTTTTATAATTATTTAATCATTATGCTGGATATTAATGATTAGAGAGTTTATGAAAGATGAGTTCACCACTGCTTTTCACAGACACTCATGTGTGATTTATTCCCACACCAATGTCATACACCATCAATTACAACAACAAAAGTTTCTGTAACAAATAAAGAAATATATGAACATAAATCTCTGCATTTTACAATAAACATCTTTAACGATCCACGTCAATAAAATAAACAATTATGCTTCTTAAGGACTGTATTGAAATTATTATGATGTAATCTTGATCTGCTACTAACATAAAATAATCAAGT
This sequence comes from Myxocyprinus asiaticus, assembly GCF_019703515.2. Taxonomy (NCBI): domain Eukaryota; kingdom Metazoa; phylum Chordata; class Actinopteri; order Cypriniformes; family Catostomidae; genus Myxocyprinus; species Myxocyprinus asiaticus. The sequence goes on from NC_059344.1 coordinate 61,030,328, forward strand.
AGCAATCACATTCACAGTGTTCATGTTAACCTGCTTAAACGGGTGTTTGTAGCCGATTAGCTAAACACTAGCAACAATGTGCCTTCTAAAACACTAGCGATATCTTATCACATATAATATTCAGGACATGCACTACTAACAATAACTCAAAAGACCAAGTTAAAGTATTACACAGAAATAGATTCATTGCACACTTACATCGTCTTTGACTATCGTATCGTACCCATATGTGCGAATCAAATATTCAAGCCATAAATTTGTGTAATCAAATAATCAAAACACACAGTGTCCCATGGCTATTTTTCCCATTTCCTATTTTAACTTGAGCATTAAATCGAAATGACAAAAATCAATTCATTATTTCTTTATTAATATTGGTTTTGTAAACGAATAATAAGAAATTAGTCGTATTTTGTTTTTCCGATTTTGAATTCCTAATTGAATATGAAATAAACTAATGATACACGGATTGTAAGCTAATGCCCTGTTTGTATTTTCAATCAACTTTAGCCTCTACCGTATTTCACATTTGTATTTCATTGTACCCTAATTCATTTTTTTGTATTTTCTTTATTCTTTTTTTTTTTTTTTTTTTTTTTAATACAATACAGGCCCCATTGACCCCTATTTTTGTTTTACAGCCGTCAGATAAAACCTCACAAAAATAGTTTTGTGTCCTGTGAGGTTACTTGCAGCCCACCGGCTACATCTAAAAAAAAAAAAATTATTTATATATATATATATATATATATATATATATATATATATATATATATATATATATAGAGAGAGAGAGAGAGAGAGAGAGAGAGAGAGAGAGAGAGAGAGAGAGAGAGAGAGAGAGAGAGAGAGAGAGATATTTGAGAGATTTGAGGCAAAATGGTTTGCTATGGTGGAAATGACGCGACAACTGTGGGACAGTTTTTAATCTAAACATAAAAGGCATTTAAACAGTACCAAAAATAAATGATGAAGGCCTGGTAAAAAGTGTCTAAATCAGATGTGACCTTTATATAACAAAAAGTTAAAAAAAAAGTAAAAATCTGTTAGTTTGAATAAAACCCATGGGACATAAATTTATTCAATTTTGAAAAACAAAACAAGCAACAACAAACTTTTTTCTCATTTATTCATTTATTTATGGGATGCGCTGCACATGACATCACCTTAATTCATCATTTTACTCATAATCTGTTATAATAGTGTATTTAACAGACAAGTTAAAACATGGCTGTGCCCTAAGTTAGGACAATTGTGGGTAGACGTCTTTCGCTGGAAGGGATGTGGGTTTTACTCTTGTATCTAGTACTTTGTGATCAAACTATTATTTTCATGAAAGTGAGTGGATGCAACTCCTATCAATATCGATGTAGAAAAGATGTAAAAGAGCATTATGAGCTGGTAAATGATGAGTGATTGAAAAAAACATTTGTTTAAAAATGAACTAGTGTGGTTTTCAGAAAGACATTCTGTGTTTTGTGATATCAGTGAAGTACTAGTCATTGCAGGCCACTGAAATTACTTGCACCTATGTGTTATTGTTTTAGGGAAGCACATTCTTTTGCTTATGTGCCCATTCAAAAGGCCTTTAATAACTGTTATCATTGTATATTATGCAGGTTTCATTTACTTAGACATGAACAGCATGAAATTCGAAGCCAATTAGATTAATAACAGTCTAGAATGCCGCACTCCTGTCTTATCTTGTTCAGATTTTTGTCACTTCTGTTCCATGTGTATTTTAAATGAACCTTCCCAGATATCGCTGACATCAGATGACTAGTTTTACTTCTGTCTGCAGGCTGTGTCTTCACCAGTGCTGTTAGTTTTGATATGGTGAGGATGAAATATTGAGGTTATACAGGAAAATAGACACATGCCAATGACAAAAATAGCCAAATGCCATTAGGTCTCGGTAGGAAATCACATGAGGCATTAAGTGGGAACCAACGACAGACATGCTGACAAAACCAGCCTGGGGAGAGGGAGGCTTGCTCAAGAAAGGAAGAAGAAAAATTAAAGCAGCCACTGCTAGTTTCTACCCATCCGGTTTTGTGAATGAGGGCCATCCTCCCATTTAGGGTATCTTTGTCTTATCTCAAATCCTGTTTTGGTGTTCAAAGAATGCCTTCTTGGTATATGCACTGTATAAGGACGTTTTTCTTAAGGAAATGTAATGGTGCTGCTTAAAACTGTTACTTGTCAAGCGACAAGTTACTCAATTTAAAGTAGTTCAACTACTAGTGACCTGTGTGACGTCTCAAGGCAGCTAGCAGATGTTCGGATTAGCCAGTTTGTCTGCTTCCTGACCTGGGCCCCAGTTAGTCAAATACTATCACTATTAAGACTATGAGCCAAATTACTAGAGAGGAGAGCGGCACCTTCACTGGAAGGATGGAGTCCGTCTCTATTTAGCAGGTCAGGTCTACCCCAAAAACTCTTCCAATTGTCTATAAGTCCTATGTTATTCTCCAGACACCACTCAGACATCCAGCCATTCAGTGACACTAATCTACTATAAACTTCATCACCATGACAAGCAGGGAGGGGGCCAGAGCATATTACAGTGTCTGGCAAGTTCATTCACCTCTTTATCATTATCTTTAGTGATCTCTGACTGGCGAAGCCGGACATCATTAGTGCCGACATGAATAACAATTTTAGAAAATCTACATTTAGCATTAGCCAGCACTTGTAAATTTGATCTGATGTCAGATGCTCAAGCTCTGAAAATGCATTTAACAATGGTGGCTGGAGTCTCTATTTCCATGTTCCTTACAATAGAATCACCAATTATTAAGACTCTTTCAACATGATTCTCATTGGGTGCATCACTGACTGGGGAGAACAGATTGGAAACCCTAACAGGAACGGGAGAGTGGTGTCGCTTTGTTGAGCGAGTATGCCGCTGAGACGTCACACATTCGCCCTGCTGCGGGGGCTCTTCAGCCGAAACCAAAGTGTGTGTGTTGGTTGCTGTACTACCTGTATCCAAAACAGTATCTACCGGCTTCTCTTTCTCACTGACCTCCACTAGCATTCTGATGCATGTCTCTAACTCATAACTCTTCTCCATCAGCCTGAATAATTCCTTTCATTTATCACATGCGAATTCCTCACTGCTGACGGAAGAAGCTATAGTAAACATGTGGCATGCAATGCAGGAAGAAATAACATGAGCGGATGCCATGACTTACCACACTCGTTTGTTGTTGTTGTTGTTGTTGTTGCGGTTGTTCTTGAGCGGCAATGGTTTGAGATCGATGTGGTTCGATGTGGTTCCTAATCAGCAGATGTTTGAGATTGATGCAATAATCTGTGTAAAACACAGTGGAGAAAATGTATGCACGCATTCGGAAAAAAAGAAAAGAAAAAAGAGAGAAACGGGTGCGTGTAAGTTGAAACAGTAGAAAAGCGGAAAACCCCGAAGCACGTGGTAAAAACGGCAAAGGAAAAAACGATGAACGTGAATAAGCAAGGCTAAGCAGGCTAGCAAGCTACAAGCACAGACTCGTAATAAATGAATAAACGATTTTTTTTTACAATTAAACATTTATTCTTGGTCAAAGTGATATAATCCTTTAAAATGTTGTATAGGGCAGCAGAAATCACACAGAACTGAATGAAACCATTAAAATGTCATATTATTTTGTCAACTGCATTAAATAAATGTGATGGCGTTTAACTGATCTCATTAGTTATAAATTAAATGTCATTAACTGATTAATTCTATGAATTATTCAATATTAATCAATTCAAACAGTACACGGAATATTTGTGTGTATATACAGCTCTGGAAAAATTAAGAGACCACTGCAAAATTATCAGTTTCTCTGGATTTACTATTTATAGGTATGTGTTTGAGTAAAATGAAAATGTTTGTTTTATTCTATAAAGTACTGACAACATTTCTCCCAAATTCCAAATAAAAATATTTTCATTTAGAGCATTTATTTTCATAAAATGACAACTGGTCAAAATAACAAAAAATATGCAGTGTTTTCAGACCTCGAATAATGCAAAGAAAACAAGCTCATATTCATTTTTAAACAACACAATACTAATGTTTTAACTTAGGAAGAGTTCCGAAATCAATATTTGGTGGAATAATCCTGATTTTCAATCACAACTTTCATGCATCTTAGCATGCTCTCTTCCAGTCTTTCACATTGCTGTTGCCACTCCTGGTGCAAAAATTCAAGCAGCTCGGCTTTGTTTGATGGCTTGTGGCCATCCATCTTTTTCTCGATCACATTCCAGAGGTTTTCAATGGGGTTCAGATCTGGAGATTGGACTGGCCATGACAGGGTCTTGATCTGGTGCTCCTCCATCCACACCTTGATTGACCTGGCTGTGTGGCATGAAGTATTGTCCCTCTGGAAAAACCAGTCCTCGAGTTGGGGAACATTGTCTGAGCAGAAGGAAGCAAGTTTTCTTCCAGGACAACCTTGTATGTGGCTTGATTCATGCGTCCTTCACAAAGACAAATCTGCCCGATTCCAGCCTTGATGAAGCACTCCCAAATCATCACTGATTCTCCACCTGGTCATCCAATGTTTAGACGGAAACCTGGAGAGGCCTTCAAGCCACAGTGTCTTGCACCCACTGTGAAATTTGGTGGAGGATCGGTGATGATCTGGGGGTACTTCAGCAAGGCTGGAATTGGGCAGATTTGTAAAGGCTTCACAATTTAGCAATATTTTTTTGTATAACGCGATAAAAACATTAACGCAATTAATGCAGTATCCATTTTTTTTATTTTTATTTTATTTTTTTTTGCTTCCTGAAACTTCACACTATGTGAGAACGGTGTCCAGAGTTGTCCCTGGCAGGCTACTCAGTCTTACAGGCTAAGATTAGGGTGGGGTTAGGGCATCTGCTGCCTGCCAGGAACAAACCCAGGCACCTTTGGATAATGGGCGAAACTTCACTAATGTTTTTCCCTTTTTCTTTCTACATACATTTTCAGGAGGTTCACGCTCGACTCAGCTGCACATCCTAGCACAGAAACTGATTGTGTGAAGCAGTGCATGCCTATTCATTGCACACGACACATGCCCCGGGCATAATAAGCACGGGAGCAGACTTACTGTACGAAGAATGAAGAATTCACCCACAAACAAGCGAGTGGTTCGGGCAAGCTGCTGTATCTGTTCGCATCATGCGTAAATGCTCACTGACTTTCATCTGAACCTGTTTCAAAAGTTAAACCACCCGAGTGAGACCCATCATGTGCGCAAAAGAGACTGAAGGACATGGCCGTTCAGTTAGCTGCAGCCAGGTATACTTGTAGAGTCTGAATGGCAAATTAAACTTCAGCATTCAATATGTTTTTTATCTGTATGTATAGTGTCTAATAATGCATTGGCAATGTACACTTAAGTTTCCTTGCCAGTAAAGTTTGATATGAATTGAATCCTGAATTTGATCCTATTATTAAAAAGTCCACTGGAAAACGGCAGATTTAGCCCAAAATGTAATTGCAACATGTCCACTAATTTCATGTCATGTATACATATACCCAAAAAAAAAAAAAAAAAAAATCCTAATATATACAGTATATACAGTACTGTGCAAAGGTTTTAAGCACTTGTGAAAAATGTTGCATTGTGAGGATGTCTTCAAAAATAATGCCATGAATAGTTTTCATTTATCAATTAACATCATACAAAGATCACTAAATCAATATTTGATGTGAAAACCTTTGCCTTAAAAACAGCACCAATACTCCTAGATACACCTGGACACAGTTTTCCTTGGTTGTTGGCAGATAGGTTGTTCCAAGCTTCTTGGAGAACTTGCCACAATTCTTTTATATATTTAGGCTGTCTCAGTTGCTTCTGTCTCTTCATATAATGAGGATCTCAGTTATAAGAGTAAAGAACTTTTAAACAGATACATTTACACTAAATACAATCAATACAATAAGAAAACACCTTAATTTTAGAAATATCACTACAAAAAATAAACGAAAAGACATCAAATGCATGTGCAGGTACTCAAATAAATCGGTATATCTTTTTAAAAACCAGTTCATTTAAACAAACCATCCAAGCAAATCTGACCAGTGCTTCTTATAAGAAGGAAGGCATTTTAGGCTAAAATATTAAATTAATAACTTGGTTTGGCTATAAAGATTTATATATAAAAATGTATCTTGCTATTAAATTATTTTGTATAACACGTTGAATAAAATGAATGTAATTAATGCAGAATCTGTTTTTTTTGTTTGTTTTTTACTTAATGAAACTTCACATAATAGGAGAAAGGTGTCCTGATTTGTCCCTGACAGGCTACTCATCAGCAAGGGAAGGTAGCAGATTTGGGTAAAAAAAAGTTATTTTTGCTATTACTGTATTTTAGTCCTTTTGAAATGGTAGTAGGCTATTTACGAGTTAAGCACACATAAACGTCACCTCACCATAAAGATAATTTACTAGTGGGATTTTCTTAAAGCGTATCAATTAACGAATTTGTGCCAAATATGTAATCGTGAATGTTGATGGTACGATTTAGTTTATATGCATTTTGTGTGCTGTTGATGAAAAACAGTGATCAAGCTAGCCAGAAAAACAGTATTCTAGCTGGTCCGGTCTATGGAGAAATGGGCTTGTGTGACCAAACTAGACACATTTCCCATCATTCTCTGTTATTGTACGAGAAATGTAAAATCTAACATCTTATCCACAACTTATTCACAGCTTTTGCTTTCCATTTAGTTGCAGTAGCATTAAAATATTCTAATGTTTGGCATTAAGTGAAAAAAAGAGAAAGAAATATGAAATTGTCCATTGCGTCCACTTTTTCTGACCAAAATCCTAGTTTGTGTTGGTCTTAGCTAGTTTAAGCCTGATCAGGTAAAAATTTCATGAAATCCCTTTAAAACCAGCCAATGATGAGCCTAACCAGGCTGCAAGAACAAACCAACCAACAGCTTTTTTTTTTTTTTTTTTTTTTAAGCAGGGTAAGTTTAAACATAATTAAAAATGCATTTTTTGTTACAATGTCACAATTTACTGTTAGACTTAGTCATGGCAAGTGTTGGAGTGATTCCTCATGTGTTAGACAAAAGTGTAAGGGACTTTTCCACTCCAGAAAAACTCCATTAAGAACAGAAAAAAGATAAAAATGATGAGCAGTGGCCTCAAAGACCAGATATCCCAGGTAATTTAACACAAAAGACCATGGGCAGACATCTCTGACAGTAAATCTTTCCAGCTATGAAGTCGACAGACCTGCTCTGCGTTATGAACAGCCCTGTAATTTAGCCCAGCCAAGCACTTAGCACTGCTCTATAGTGTAAATTCACAAGATGTGAAATATGCCACTCCCACACATTAATGCTTGCAATATGTCTAGTTTGAAGTAGTACTGGGCTTTTACATTCTGTACATTCTGTAAAGTATAGGATGTTTGTTAAGGATATGGATACTTGGTTAGCAACCTATGCTTGTTTAGGGATTTAAACAAACCCCTAATCCAAACTGTGGCATGTAACTCGTCCTGCACCATGCTATAGACATTAATGTTACCTTATAACTACCTCAGAACACCCTCGTAATCACTTAGCAATCATCTAACAAACAGACAGAACGTCCTAGCAACCCCTTAGCAACGCCCAGGCAGCAATCCAGTACATGGGCAAGCACCACTCACATTTTCTGAAATGTAAAAATCTAGTTGCTTATGCTCATTCTGACTTGGATACAACAGTGTAGCCTGATCAATGTGCAACCCTTGCATTCTCTCTGCCTGCACACTAACATATATACACCGATCAGCCACAATATTAAAATCACCTGCCTAATATTGTGTAGGTCCCCCTCATGCCACCAAAACAGCGCCAATCCCAGGAGATCAGCAGTTACAGAAATACTCAAACCAGCCCGTCAGCCACCGACAATCATGCTTCAAATCACTGAGATCACATTTTCCCCCATTCTGATGGTTGATGTGAACATTAACTGAAGCTCCTGACCCGTATCTGCATGATTTTATGCATTGCACTGCTGCTACGCGATTGGCTGATTAGATAATCGCATGGATGATTGTTGGTGCCAGACGGGCTGGTTTGAATATCTCTGTAACTGCTGATCTCCTGGGATTTTCACACACAGCAGTCTCTAGAATTTACTTAGAATGGTGCCAAAAACAAAAAACACCCAGTGAGTGGCAGTTCTGTGGACGACAATGCCTTGTTGATGGGAGAGGTCAACAGAGAATGGCCAGACTGGTTTGAACTGACAAAGTCTACGGTAACTCAGATAACCGCTCTGTACAATTGTGGTGAGAAGAATATAATCTCAGAATGCAATTCTGAGATGTGGTTTGGCGCTGTTTTGGCGGCACGAGGGGGACCTACACAATAGTAGGCATGTGGTTTTAATGTTGTGGCTGATTGGTGTAGGCCAACAATGCATGTGGCATTAACAGCCTGTTCTGTGATTGTAAGTCCTAATGACTTTTGCCCCATTGTGGTGGAAAGGCATCAAAGACAGACTGGCCCTGGGCTGAATCTGCATGGTATGTGCTCTAAAGCAAACCTCATTTCCTTCATTTGTACAGGGAGGCAGTCATCCCTAAAGGCAAATCAAAGCACACAGTGCTCCTCTAGGGAATATGTAACTAAGAGAGTAATGAACAAAGCCTAATATGCCAAAAATGAGTGTCCTGACCATCCACGCCTGTTCTCCCCAGCAGCATTCACACAAGTTGCTGAAGCCTGAATGTGTGAGGATTGTACATTCTTGTTGCAAGAATAACCCATGTGTGACCTGGTGCACTGGTCAGCCACATTCACACCAGAGATTACCTCCCATCCGACGGCCACCCATACTTTGCTACGTATGTGAAAAATGTGCAGGCATAAAGATATTTAGAAATAAGGAAATATCAGAAACCTGACCACTAAGGCTGGGATTTGAGAAATGGGTATTAATCAGAACCAATTCTGTTTTAAAAAAGACGAAATGGTTTTCATGATGTTCGGTTCTGTTAAGGGTCATGAAACGTCGGCATTCTTTCACCGATGCGGACGAAACGCTAATAGCCGACATAAAATTAGACACTCTCTGATCATCATAACAATGGCTCTGATGCTTACATTGCATATGTTAGTACCGTTTTACATTTCCGAGCGTGTTAGTCATTGTTTCTTGCGTGTGAACCAATATATGGTTTTGTTTTTTGGTTTGTTTGTTTTCGTTATGTTTTTTTCATTTGTTCTGTTTTTTGCTTTCGTTTTGTTCCTTTTTGTTTTGTTTTGTTCCTTTTTGTTTTGTCTTGTCTTGTTTTGTCTTGTCTTGTTTTTATGGGTATTTTTTGTTTTGTTTTGTTATTTTATTATAAAAGGTTTATTTCTGATTTGTTATTACTGTTGAACATTTTAATTCTCATAATTTGGCAAAAGGCTTCTGTGGATGGTTAGCAAATATCTTCAAGGAATAGCCTACATAATTTGCAGTATGTTGCACGCCTTTGCAAAGGAATGGAAAGGGTTGGCTATTGGCCAGTGCACTTTAAGCCTTGGCACCTCGTGATTTAAAGTTATGCATGGGTTTGAGACTGAACAATATGATGGAGAATGTTGATTTAGAGAATTTCTTTAATAAGACCCTTCAAAACAGGTTGTGCTTTCATGCCTTTGACACATGAACCTGACTGTGATGGGGTGGCCTGGACTGAGCTCAATGCAATGACTCTTTAGTGCTGCCAAATGAATAGAGGAATAAGAGACTCATTCAGCCTATTGGAGACATCAGTGCAAAGAACTGCAGTAAAAAAGTAAAAGAGGTCCACATTCCTGGAATTGTGCACTGCTAGAATTTGTCACTGCCATATTTAGTATCAAGAATATTAAGTATTTATGCGTTATAGTAGTATTTATTGTACTGTCTTTAATAAATGCTGATTTAAAAAAAAGTCAAATGTATGGTATAGTGTATATGTTGGAGAAATTTGCTGAATTGGATGAAAATTAGGTCTCCTTGCAAATCCTAATGGCTCTAAGAATAGCCTTTATTTTCTGAATGCATTTTTTTTTTTTTTTTTTTTTTTGAGGAAATGTGATGTGGATGTTCTTGACAGGTGTTGTTTAAGTCACCCTTTGGTTCCTGAACCAAAATCTTTGAGGCAGGGTTTTTTGCTTTGGTTAAATAAGGAAACATTACCCGACCAAACAGAACTGAGCAAAGAGCACATGTAAACCCTTTGTCCTCTGTCTGCCTATTGTACTGGAAACAAATCTTGTTAACATTCCCATGTAATCATTATTTCCTTTTTGTGTTATTTGTAGACATTTCAATATCTTCCTTCCAACTCTTTTGTTTTCTCCCAAATAAGAAAACATTTGCTAGGAAGTTCAATAAGGGCACCCATTTTACACTTGGTGGCCATATCTCAAAGCCTTTGCCAGCTTTGATACTGAAGAAGTGGAGACAGTGAGAGTTTTCTGTTTATTCAAACTCTACCTCCAAGATTTTAGGAGCGCTGCTCTCCGTCAGTTGAATGGCACTTTACAAGGAGAAATTCTTTAATGTATATTCTGTACTCACTTGCTGGGCTGTTTGAAAATTGCTGGAAAATAGCTGGAGTCTGCCAGTGTGTCCTGTTACAGCGCCGTACCCTTGAGATGTTTTAAAAGAATCTTGTTAATGTGTGAAAAGTTGCTTTGTTTATGAATGCCCCCCACATTCAGGCTGGGTTACTCATTGGAAAATGGCCCTGGACAGGCTGGATGCTGTGTTTGCTTCAGCGCCTTTGAAAGGGGAACTCTTTTTTTCAGAGCAATCTATAACATTTCGATCATGCCAAAACTGATGCTTTAGAAAGATTCCCAACCAGGGATATTTGTACCCCAGACAATATTCAATATATTCCATTTTTTACTCTAAATCTCCACTTTAACTTTCACTTTTAGATGTGAAAGTGAAACTAAACAGACACCACATGTAACTTTCAGATGTAAAAGTGAAAATGGAGATTTAGAGTTAAAAAATGACATAAATTTTGACCTGTTTCTCACCCACACCTATTAATTGCTTCTGAAGATATGGCTTTAAACACTGGAGTCTTATGGATTACTTTTTTGTTTCCTTTGCCATCACTATACACTTGTATGAACCTACAGAGCTGAGATATTTTTCTAAAAAATCTTTGTGTTCTGCTGAAGAAAGAAAGTCATACACATCTGGGATGGTATGAGAGTGAGTAAATGATGAGAGAATTGTCATTTTTGAGTGAATTATCCCTTTAATTTTAATTGAATTAACTCACAATAACACAGTTCAAATGAAGATTATAGAGGAAAAAAGATTCTCCACTTAATTCTCCACTGAAATGCATATATGCATGTACTTCAGTTGCACATGCCCAAGTTGAACTGAGATAGTGTGAACAGGCCAGGGTCCAACTTGACCAAAGGCGACACAGATCACCCTAATGCTGTCATCACATGAAACAACTATTTGCCACAAAACAACATAAATAATACTACAAAAGAGCTAAAACCTCTTTGAATTCTTAATAACAACCATTTAAATGCCCAGAGAAGTTCCCTTTGACCAAGGAAAGATAATTAAATAATTCAAGTGCAAGGGATTATGGGTAGTCCCCGAAGCTTCAGTTTTGTACTCAATCATTTGAGGTATTAAAACTTAAAATCTTGTCTATGGATTTAAGTTCAAGGAACATAGATATTTGAGTTATGACCCCAAAACCTTGAAAATTCATGTTTAACTAAGACAACTTGATTTTTGTAAGTAGATTAAAATAATAAATCACAGTTAATTCTGTGATTCCATAAGTTTTGAGTACTGTATGTTCCTCAATAAGAACATTTGTTGAAGGGAGTTCAAATTAGAATTAGAATGAGAAATATAATGTCAGTTTACATATTGATTTTTAGATTTATTAATGCAAGTTAGATTATTATATTATAGCTTATTAACTCAATTGAAATAGTTTTAATTCATCTTAAGTTTTCTGACTGCTGAGGCCCATTTGTTGAAAACTACTGCTTTAGAGGGTCACGCTCTTGCATGAGAAAGAAGTGAATTTACTAGCTTAACTGTTGGTTGAGATAAAACACATTCCCTCAGCTTTGGTGATAGACACAGATATATGATATGTCAACCGTCTCTCTCTCTCTGGTTACTTTCTGTCCTTTAAGTCTGGTTACACAACAGCCAAGCAGGTTGGCTCTCTATTCAAATTCCATGTAAAAAATCATGCAAATTTAAAGAAATTTCATTCCATATAGCGGGCAAGAGCATGTTTGAAAACGAGGGGAAATTTCAAACTGTTTTTGCTTGTCTGAGGGTATTTGTGAGTGTGTGTTGAACTTGCTGATCACGTAGCCATAACGAGGGCTGTGAGAACCTGTCCAGCAGTCTGTCTAAACCTATCACCTTACTGACACAATATCAGCTGTCAGGACACAGCTGGTTTTCTGGAGTTCAAACTGATATTCAAACTCTTGAGGGTATATCCTCCTCATTAAAGGAAACTGTTCACCCAAAAATGAAAATTCTCTCATCATTTACTCACCCTCATGCCATCTCAGATGTGTATGACTTTTTTTTTTTTTTCAGAACACAAGCAAAGATTTTTATAAGAATTGTTCAGCTCGGGGGCCTGGGTAGCTCAGAGAGTATTGACGCTGACTAGTACCCCTGGAGTTGCGAGTTCGAATCCAGGGTGTGCTGAGTGACTCCAGCCAGGTCTCCTAAGCAACCAAATTGGCCCCGTTGTAAGGGAGGGTAGAGTCACATGGGGTAACCTCCTCGTGGTCATGATAAGTGGTTCTGGCTCTCAATGAGGCGTGTGGTAAGTTGTGCGTGGATTGCGGAGAGTAGCATGAGTCTCCACATGCTGTGAGTCTCCGCGGTGTCATACACAATGAGCCACGTGATAAGATGCACGGATTGACGGTCTCAGACGTGGAGGCAACTGAGATTCGTCCTCCGACACCCGGATTGAGGCGAGTCAATACGCCACCATGAGGACCTAGAGCGCATTGGGAATTGGGCATTCCAAATAAATAAATACACAATACTAGGAGAAAAGCTTCAGTGTGCTTTTCTGGAAAACTAACGTAGCCCAATTCTATAAAATTTTTGTTTAGCTTACTTTTGAAAAAATGTCGGCAAAATTCCCAATATTAAATTAAATAAATTACCAAACGAAAAAAGCGTTAAATTAAAAAATATATAAATAAATTGCCATACAAAGAAATTATGTTGTTTCTATACAAATTATATTTGGCTATACAATTGCCTTTTATTTACACAAACTTAAATTAGCCTTACCCTGTTCTTTAGACGAAAAAAGTTGGCTGAATGACATACGCAGAATGTTCTACACTTTTTTCAAGACTATAAACTATTAGAACTATTTGTCCAATGCTGAGTTCACTTTCAGAAAACAAGCTTTTGAACATTTTAAAACTTTTATATATTTTAAATCTAAAACCTCGGATCACATTTGCAGAGCTTCTTCAGAAAATGTAAATTGCATTATGACGCTAAAATTAATTTTAGCTGACAATCAATTCACTTGGTCATTAAAAGTTGCTGGACAAATATGCGGGACATAACACAGTTGTGATGGCAATCCTTTAGATTAGATGATTGTTCAAAATAGCCTATTGAATATCAGGAATGTATCATATATGTAAACCCTGATATTACACCGCATCAGTTTTTCTTAAATAGCTGTGCACACAGCATATACACATCGATGAATGGTCCTTATACTAAGACCGAAAGTTTCCCCCACTATTTGGTACAGGTTGCTAGCTTGAACAGGGCCATGATGATTCGCTTTCAGGTCGGAACCGGTGGCAACCTGAGATAGGCGCAGCATCAGGACCAATATTACAGTCTTACCAGAAGGGCAACTGTTCCCTTTTGATTGCAATTCCTCCCCTTCTGATTGCATTTATTTGTGAAATTAAAATGACAGTAAGCTGGCTAATTTCAATGAATTGTCTCAATACTCTCCCCATTTTACAAATACTTTGGGGGAAAAAATTAGGGACATCTGGGAGGCGAAAGGTACAAACAGTTCTGTATGGAATATACAAAAATTTCTGTATGGAAACGGCTTAAGGGCAGATTTCTTTCACGATAAACTAATGCGACAAAGTGTTTTTTTAAGCATTACATCATCACGCACACCATTTTTATTGATAAAAGGCCATTTGAATGGAAACAGGCAGAAGACGGCAAATTTTGCAAAAAAATTTTTACGCATTTTCACCTTGTCGATAACAAAACCGCACGAAAAGTGGATGGAAATTAGGTCACTGAGACAAACCTTATTTCACCGAATTAATCCTCCAATTTGTCCGTGTTGAGAACCGCTTACTCCTGAAGACGATCCAACATCAGGTAAATCATCCGCTGGGCTGTTCTGACACCACCGCTGGGTTGTCAGCCTGATCTCACAGTGAAATCGGAAAGAGTAGACCGATTTTTCTTTCGTCAAAATCAGTATACGTTGAACAAAATTTCGAAGCACTGCCCCCCCCCCCCAGTGGCCAAAGCGGTAAGTGTTGTAGGGCAAATGGGCACATGTGAGCTCCATTTAAGTCCAGGAGAGGTCGCCAAAAGCAAGTTGTTTTCAGCTTTACAGGATGTTATACAGTGAGAGAAAAGCATCTATTTATAGATTCAATCCCCCAACCCAAACCTTACCTTAACCATTAGTGGAGTAAAAAAGTAATGTTAGAGGGAAAAGTGAAACCTCCGAATCATGCTCGTCATTGATTATTCAAACGTGGTTACTGTCTGGCTTTGAACCCTAGTCTCCCACACAGCAGATGCAATGCACTGGCAATCGTGCCAGGTAGAAAGGTAATACGTTGAAACCACTGCAAACATGTCAGATAAGAATGCTGCATGTCAGCGCGTCGGCATACAGTCGCCATTCCTAGGGTACCGAAACTATCGGAAACATCATGCCGACTTCACGTGTGATCATGTTGGGGGTTGACGCATCGGGGTGGGCGGAGGGGTGTATAATTTCAACTGTCAGTGAAAATGACCCAGCCACTAACCCAGCAGCTGGGTTACACAAAAACAGGGAGAAAATAACCCAATCAAATGACCCAACAGGCCCAACCCAGCGTTTGGGCTGAAAAAATAACCCAGCATTTTTTAGAGTGTACAATGGAAGTGAATGAGGCCAATTTTTGGAGGGTTCAAAAAGGAAATGTGAAGCTTATATGTGTATATATATATATATATATATATATATACATATACACTTACGCTAATTCTTCTGTTAAAAGTCATGTATTAAGCTGTAAAGTTGTTTAAATTGTTGTTTTAGGGTTTACAGCGTAACATCGTCATGGATATAACTTTACACAGATAAGGCTAGCAGGTGACTTTATCACACTAAAATCATGTTATATTGTTTACGTCCTTTGGCTATACTTTTGAAACAGTAAGTATTTGAACATTTACTGTATGGGTTGGCCCCACTGACTTCCATTGTAAGTGCCTCAGTCTTTTTTAAAGAAAAGGAGAAACAAATCAAAATTAATTTTTGTTTTAATCAACAGTATGCCTCAAACACTGCTGATTGAGCTTAACTTTTACTGAACCTGTAAAATTCCTTTAAGGCCTTATACTACAATAACATTATAGATACCTGAATTAACTTTGTAACTTGTGAAAACCAATGTACAGATATGAACAAATTAGCATTTTTACTAGTTTTAATTCAGTTGTTGATATCAGGACTGGACATTTGCATTAGTAACAATGTAATTATTGATATAAAAAAATGATAATTTGTACTAGTAAGATGTACGTAGCTGATGTGTATTTTTTAACTAGTAAAAAATTATTTATAGACATCTGTAATTGCATTTTGAGAGAATGGCAGATCATTGTAAAATAGCGAAAATGCAGTTACAGCAATGTATACATTTTTTATTTATTTTTTATGTTTATTTTTTTGGCTTTTACTAGCTGAAATTTCACTTTTTTATATCAACAATGGCTATTTTCACGAGAAATGACGTCATATTAGATATTAAAAATGAACGTTTTTAATAGTGCAAATGTAATTACTGATATCAAAAATTTACATTTTTACTAGTAGTTAATTAAAAGTGAAGTATAATTTTATTTACAGATCTCCTTCTCAGTCAAAACTCAGCAGCATCAATTCTGAAAATAACGTTTTCACTCCGGAACAATTGAAAATCACTTTGTTCTGGTTTTCGGTTACGTTCTGCTAAAACCTTTTTCGGTTTTCATTTTCATTCCTTAAACCGTTTGTAGTCCCTGCTTATGGTTGCATATTAAACTGGAATAGGATAAAGTATTTTAACATAAACAAAATTACACAGATTGCCTTTAAGTAATTTGGTGTGATGTTTTTCTTTTACAGGATTTATTATTGTCATACAAAGTACCACACTTAGACACTGCTGTGAACTCAAGATGGTGATCGAATTCCCATTTAGTTGTAACTGATTCCTCTCATCTTAAAAATATAATAACACACAAGGAAGCAATATCTGCAAAAAGAATACATGAAAAAGAATACCATCTTTGAGAAGGAGAGCTACAGAACGATTACAGTTCTGTTATTGTGGTTTGACACACTATTTCAGTCGTCCTCCCCAACAGGGAGCACATTAGATCAGTGGAGCACTCCCTCAGGACATCCAGTGTCTGGCTGGGGCTTTGTTGTGTCACTTCTGTTTCCTACTCTGAGGGGAATTTCCTGATAATCACAGAAAAAGATTTGGCTATTTTCACTGGAGGAGGAAGGGTGGAAAGAGGATTTTTTTGTCAGGCTTTCACTGCATCCTGATGGGTATGTGGATGGTGACTGAGGCTGAGGAGATGTACAGTGTGCCAGAGAGCCTGCACAGGAAATGCTCTAATTTTTTAGGAAATACAGCAAACTTTTTGGAGTTTTGTTTTGGAGCTTTGTGAGATAACCTCTGCAGGGCTTTGTCTAGTCCTCATTGTTCGGTTTGCAGTGTGCGAGACCCCATGGCCATTTTAATAGCTCAGAAAATATACCTAAAGGGATAGTTGACCCAAAAATGAAAATTCTGTTATCAGTTGCTTACCCTAATGTTATTCCAAACTCACATGACATTTCATTACAATTTCATTAAATCTTTTTTTTTTTTCTTTTTTCTTTGTGACTGAGGCTAACATTCTGTCATCTCCTTTTGTGTTATACCAGAAAAGGAAAGTCCATACGAGTTTGGAACAACATGATAGTGATTAAATGAGGACAGAATTTTCATTTTGGATAAACTATTCCTTTAAAAGTATTTAAAGGGAAAATAAGAGGCTTATTTCAAAAACTATGAAAGTGGCTATGAGAGTGGTGGAGTAAGAGAGAGTTCAAAAGTAAGTCACCATTCAGTACACACGTGTACTGTAATTGTGAACGGCAGGCAAGATGAGTTTGTTTTAATCACAGCCAATATAGCTCTCACAACCAAGTACATATTTAGAGCTGTGGTGAGATTGGTGGCTCTCTAGTGTCTTGTTGCATGGAGAGGCCTAGAATGTGAGCTCACAGAGATGAGGATCTGCCACTGCCGGCCACACTGGGCTTGACTCACCCCACCCAAAGAGACTTATCTTGACACAAACAGCAGGTTTTGATGATTTGACCATGATGCTCCTCATTTAGACACACACAAATAGACTCGCTTATATGGGAGTGACTCTCATGAAAACTGTAAAGAAAATGTGTCAACTCAGATACAGTATATAGTAGGAGCAGACAGGTCATTGGTATACTTATGAATGGGAGAAATCGTAACGCTGAATATGGCAGCTTTAGGAATGGAAGTCCCGCTTTACAGTTGAAACAGCCAATTACCTTTTTGATAGAGACATTGCCTGTCAGCTAACTCAAAATTGTGTATGCACAATAGTTAGAATTGCCTTCAAAATAGAGGGGCTTTTTGAAATGTGTTAGTTGATCATAGTCTTGATTTTATTTACAAAATACCCCCCCCCCCCCCCCCCCCACACACACACACACACACATGTACACATACACAATTTTCCATGACTGTAATGCAGCAAAATCTCATTCTCATTACTGTAGTGCAGCAAAAAAAGCAATATATTAGTTAATTTGTAAAGTATTTCCACTTCATGGCAGTATTTGTTGTACTGCTTTTAATTTGTCCCAATTTCAATTAAAGAAAATCAGTGTATATGTAAATATATATATTTTTTTAGTGTATATATATATATATATATATATATATATATATATATATATATATATATATATACACTGACCGGCAGCAGTGCAGTGGATAATATCATGCAGATATGGGCCAGGAGCTTCAGTTAATGAAGTGGAACCCGACATGTTCTTCTGCTATTGTAGCCCATCCAGCTCAAGGTTCGACATGTTGTGCATTCTGAGATGCTATTCTGCTTACTACAACTGTACAGAGTGGTTATCTGAGTTACCATAGCCTTTCTGTCAGCTCAAACTACTCTGGCCATTCTCCAGAACTGTCGCTCACTGAATGTTTTTTGTTTTTGGCACCATTCTGAGTATACTCTAGAGAATGTTGTGCGTGAAAATCCCAGGAGATCAGCAGTTACAGAAATACTTAAACCAGCCCGTCTGGCACCAACAATCATGCCACGGTCAAAATCACTCAGATCACATTTTTTCCTCATTCTGATGGTTGATGTGAACATTAACTGAAGCTCCAGACGAGTGTCTGCATGATTTTATGCATTGCACTGCTGCCACACGATTGGCCGATTAGATATTCACAGGAATAAGTAGGTGTACAGGTGTACATAGTGAAGTAGTCACTGAGTGTATACTATATATATATATATATATATATATATATATATATATATATATATATATATATATATATATATATATATATATAGTGCATTCAGAAAGTATTCAGACCCCATATGTTGTTATGTTGCAGCCTTATGCTAAAATGCTTTAAATTATTTATCAATATCAATCTACACTCCAAACCCCATAATGACAAAGCAAAAAAAAAAAAAAAAACAGATTTTTGATAACTTTGTGAATTTATTAAAAAGAAAAAACTGAAGTATCACATTGACATAAGTATTCAGACCCTTTGCTATGACACTTGATATTTAGCCCTGTGACAAATTCAATTGATTGGACATGATTCGGAAATGCACACACCTGTCTATATAAGGTCTCACAGCTGAAAATGCACTATCAGAGAAAAAACAAGCCATGAGGTCGAAGGGTCAGAGGAACTGCCTGCTGAGCTCAGAGACAGGATTGTGTCGAGGCATAGATCTGGGGAAGGCTACAAAATATTTTGGCTGCATTGAAGGTTCCCAAGAGCACAGTGGCCTCCATAATTTTTAAATGGAAGACGTTTGGAACAACCAGGACTCTCCCTAGAGCTGCCCACCCGGCCAAACTGAGCAATCGGGGCAGAAGGGCCTTGGTAAGAGAGGTGACCAAGAACCCAATGGTCACTCTGGTTGAGCTCCAGAGATCATGAGTGGAGATGGGAGAAACTTGCAGAAGGACAACAATCACTGCAGTACTCCACCGATCTGGACTTTATGGCTGAGTGGCCATACGGAAGCCTCTCCTCAGTGCAAGACACATGAAAGCCCGCTTGGAATTTATTTATATATATATATATATATATATATATATATATATATATATATATATATATATATATATATATATGTAGGTCCCCAGCTCTGACCCGTCGAGGCATGGACTCCACAAGACCTCTGAAGGTGTCCTGTGGTATCTGGCACCAAGACATTTGCAGCAGATCCTTTAAGTCCTGTAATTTGCGAGGTGGGGCCTCCATGGATCGGACTTGTTGGTCCAGCACATCCTGTAGATGCTCAATCGGATTGAGATTTGGGGAATTTGGAGGCCAAGTCGACACCTCTTTGTCATGTTCCTCAAACCATTCCTGAACAAATTTTGCAGAGTGACAGGGCGCATTATCCTACTGAATGACGCCACTGCCATCAGGGAATACCGTTGCCATGAAGGGGTGTACGTGGTCTGCAACAATCTTTAGATAGTTGGTACGTGTCAAAGTAACATCCACATGAATGCCAGGACCCAAGGTTTCCAAGCAGAACATTGCCCAGAGCATCACACTGCCTCCGCCAGCCTGCTTCTTCCCATAGTGCATCCTGCTGCCATCTCTTCCCCAGGTAAACGATGCACACACACCAGGCCATCCACATGATCTAAAAGAAAACGTGATTCATCAGACCAGGCCACCTTCTTCCATTGCTCCATGATCTAGTTCTGATGCTCATGTGCCCATTGTAGCCGCTTTCGGCGGTGGACATATATATATATGAGTGTGTGTGTGTGTGTGTGTGTGTGTGTGTGTGTTCGTGAGATTCACCCACACAAGAGTATTGAGCTGTAAATTTGATGTGGTTAGCATAGCTCTGTTAATTTGATCTTGGAAAAAATTAATGAGAAACGATTGAGTTCTCATTGAAATGTCTCGCTTTTTATTGCAGACTTTGATACCATGGAAAATATCAGAATCAGAATCAGAATCAGCTTTATTGCCAAGTATGCTTACACATACAAGGAATTTGTCTTGGTGACAGGAACTTCCAGTGTACAACAATACAAAAACAATACAAAAACAGCAGCAAGACATAGATAATAATAAAAAATAAAACGAATTATACACATACGTACAGACACACACATACGTACATACACACATACACGTGGGTAGTGCAAATCTAATACAATCTGTTATGTACAGTGCAAATACAAATCTGTTATGTACAGTGCAAATGTTTTTTGTTTTTTTTCAGAGGAATGAAATGGCAGAAGAGGTTGGATGTGTTGGATAAATATAAAAAAGACTAAACTGTGTATTGCACATAGTTATTGCTCAATGGGGCAGTTTAACTGTTCATGAGATAAATAGCCTGAGGGAAAAAACTGTTCCTGTGCCTGATGGTTCTGGTGCTCAGAGCTCTGAAGGCAACAGTTCAAAAAGGTAGTGGGCAGGGTGAGTGGGGTCCAGAGTGATTTTTCCAGCCTTTTTCCTCACTCTGGAAGTGTATAGTTCTTGAAGGGGGAGGGGGGAACCAATAATCCTCTCAGCAGTCCGAACTGTCCATTTTAGTCTTCTGATGTCTGATTTCGTAGCTGAACCAAACCAGACAGTTACTGAAGTGCAGAGGACAGACTCAATGACTGCTGAGTAAAACTGTATCAGCAGCGCCTGTGGCAGGTTGAATTTCCTCAGCTGGTGAAGGATGTACAACCTCTGCTGGGCCTTTTTCACAATGGAGTCAATGTGGGTCTCCCACTTCAGGTCCTGTGAGATGGTAGTGCCCAGGAACCTGAATGACTCCACTGCTGCCACAGTGCTGTTTAGAATGGTGAGGGGGTCAGTGTTGGAGTGTTTCTCCTAAAGTCCACAATGATCTTCACCGTTTTGAGTGTGTTCAGCTCAAGGTTGTTTTGACTGTATAATAAGTCCTAGGAGCTCATCCAGGTCTGTGGCTGCAGCCTCAAAAACACTCCAATCCATGCAATCAAAGCAGGCTTGTAGTTCCCGCTCTGCTTCATTGGTCCATCTCTTTACAGTGCTTACTACTGGCTTGGTTGATTTTAATTTCTGCCTGTAGGTTGGAAGAAGATGAACCAGACAGTGATCAGAGAGTCCCAAAGCTGCTCAAGGGACAGAGCGATATGCATCCTTTATTGTTGTGTAACAATGATCCAGTATGTTCCTGTCTCTGGTGGGGCATGTGATGTGCTGTTTGTATTTGGGCAGTTCACGTGTGAGATTTGCTTTGTTAAAATCCCCAAGAATAATAATAACTGAGTCCGGGCATTGTTGTTCCATGTCTGTGATCTGATCAGCCAGCTGTTGCAGCGCTGTGTTCAAACACGCGTTTGGCGCGATGTACACACTCACCAGAATAAACGAGGAAAACTCCCGTGGCAAGTAGAAAGGCTTACAGTTAATAAAGAGCGCTTCCAAATTAGGACAGCACATCCTCTTTAACGCTGTTACATCTGTACACCAACTTTCATTGATATAAAAGCATGTTCCACCGCCTCTCGTTTTCCCCCGTTAACTCCGTGATGCGATCTGCTCTGAACAGCTGAAAGCCCAGCAGATGTAACGCGCTGTCCGGAATGGCTTCACTCAGACAGGTTTCTGTGAAGCACAAGGCAGCAGAGGTTGAAAAGTCCTTGTTTGTGTGGGTGAGGAGATGGAGTTCATCCGTTTTGTTAGGAAGAGAGCGGAGATTTGCTAAGTGAATACTCGACAGCGCTGTTCGAAATCCACGCCGACGGAGTTTGACCAGCGCACCAGCTCGTCTCCCTCGCCTGCGTCTCCTGAACAACAAAGCCATGCCTCCATCTAAAATGTCTAGCAAAACATCTGAATATTCAAAAACCGGGAAAAGATTGTCTGGTACATGCTGTCGAATGTTCAGCAGTTCGTCTCTGTTAAAACTGACTAGAAAAAGATTACTAAACACAGGACAAACAAACAAAAACAACAAAAGAACTGAGGAGCTCCACACCGAGGTAGCCATCCGCGGCGCCATCATGATGATATGAGCACAGTTTGAGACAATGTTGAGATCTCTTCTGAAACAATAGCTGAGACACGTGAGATTACAAGGGTGTTTTTCTTTGGACAATAATCAGAGAGTGAGAGGCAGACTAGACTTAAGCAGAAATACTTAGGCCTTAAATCTCCATTTTTTTTTATTTTTTTTTATTTAATCTCATTTATGACTAAGACATACTATTGAGTCATCAGAGAGATTTCATTTGTGATTTTTCTTTCTTATGCACACATAATTATATCTGTACCTACACTGGTCAATTACAGAGCCTGCTGTCAAAATATTTAGGGGAAAGATGCATAGGCCTCAAAGAACCACCTCCATATTCCTTCTCTCTTTATACTCAATGCATAAAAAGGCCCTCATCAGTCCCATTGTTTGTGTTCTCTGGCCTTTCAGGCCTTTGATTTTTGATTGAAAATCAGCTGGTCACCTCCCACAATATGTTTAACATTGGACTGATTTTGGGTGGCATTGGATTACATGAAGCAACATGAAAAGGCTTGGGGCATTCACATTCCATTCAGTGTGCAGGTAGATATTCATATACAATTGTGAATCATGCTTTATTTATATCCAGACAAATTTGAGAGTGTGGAACATCATAAATCAAAGACCCTTACTTAGGGCAATCTGTGAGGGAGATTAACCCACAGAGATCTTCAAAGCAGATCTTCTGAGCTTTTCCCCTCCTTGGTGATATTGAGATCATAATGGCTATGATTTCAGTGATGTGTTATGACTAATGTCAGCTTGGATTTTCATCTTTTGTTTATCACTGCATGATGTGATGGAATGGCCATTGATTGAGCAGTTTGGCATGAAGTTTTTGGGAAGTGGTTTATGGTATGACTATCCTGCTAGAAAGAGTAGGGTGGTCAGACTGGTTTTTGGAACATAATAGCTAGTTTCTTGCTGGTCCGTAGTAGTCTACAAGCTCTACCAGCTTGATGAAGATGGTCTATAAGGTGGAAGCCAGATCCATCTGCTGGTAGCCTAGCTGATCAACCATTTAGACCAGATTGAACCAGCTAATGACCATGATGCCCGTTGATTATATGCCACCCAGGGAGCTGCCTAGAGCTGGACTGCCAGGAGAGGGTGTGTTGGCAATGCCAGCATGCTCGTTAGGGTCTGACTGCACCCTTGTGCCCTTAGGAACAGCATCCACAAAAGACAGACTTTAAAAGCAGACAGTGAGAAAGTGTAATTGATAGAAAAGAGTAGAGTTAAAGGTTATGTGTGTAATTTGATGCTTAATGCAGTCTATTACAGAGTCAACTATAAGGAAGCCATTGGTAGGTTGATTCCCTCAAAAAGTGTAAACAGTGTAACTCTGTGGCGCTTGCAAAACATTCCTCTGTTTGTGTTAGCATTACTATCGAGCGTGCCTCTCCTTGGGAGACTGGTCTCTACCTGCTGGCGTCTTCGTGGGTCCAGGAACGGAGCAGTGAGGGTCCGGTGTGAGTTAGATGGAAAATTGTGGTGTTCTGGAAACCTGTTTGAAAAGTCAGTATTTTGTCCAATACTGTTTGGTGATGCTAGTAGTAGAAAAAGTGCAAACTTCAGCTTGAAGAGATAAGAGAGAGTTAAGCTTATATGATTTCTGAGAAAAGAGAGTTTATAGAGTTAAAGCAGCAAAAAGTATGCTATTATTCAGTATTTTCCAGCATATATTTGTGCATTGAAAAAGTATCAAAATATTTATTGTGCTATTGAGTTCCTGTTCCTGTGCTGAGTATGGGGCTAACAATACCAAGGGCATTGGTTCAATTCCCAGAAAACTGTGCTGTATAGCTTGAATGCACTGTAAGTTGCTTTTTATAAAAGTGTATGCTAAATGTAATGAGTGGTATTCATTTTGGGAACTAACTTTTAGGCAAGAAACATACTTGATACAAGTATGCATATGCAAATGCAAGCTCTTGACCAATGCATTGCCAGCGCACGGTCTGGTTGAACAGACTTAAAGTGTGTTCTTGCATTACTCTGGCAGTAACAAACCTCAGTACTCAAGGGGGACTGAGTGTGTGCCTTTAAACTGGATGTGTTATTATTCAGGTAAGTTGCTATAATCATGGTGACTTTAACTTACAGTACTTGCTCAACAATATTCTCGTCAAACTGTTGCTCAGCCATTACAGTAGTTGACTTGAAAAAGAAAACTTACCATAGAAGCGAACAGTTTACACTAATGTCCGCTATAGCGCCCCTTGTGGCAATGCTGACTTATACTTACTTTGTGTTATGAATTGCAGCCTGACACATTTTGGAATGTGACAATGCACAAAATTAATCTTGTATAGCTAGAATCGCCTGCGTTCACGTACTTGCGCAGAGTATGTTTCGGCCTTTAAGGTTTGTCCACACTTCTGGAAAAATCACTGGTACAAGAGTGGACAAAGTGGAGTTTGAACTTACTGAACTGCTGCCTCCCAATCATAGAGTCTGGACAATTGTACACTCTCCCCACCCCACTGTGGAACCTGCGACCCCTTTGATGGACCTTGTTCAGGGCTCCTAATTACACCTAATGTGGTGTAATAGTCCCAAGAGGAGGACTGTCTATGTAGTCCGGCTGCCAAAAGAGTGAGATGGGGAAAAAAGAGGGCAGTGCACAGGGTGTGTGGTGGGTCCCACGTACATGACTATCAAGGCCGCAATTAGTGTGCTGATACGCATGTTGACGAGTGCAGCTCCTACCAGCAGAAGGAAAACAAAGGGAGTGGTGAGGGAAATAGCATACATTCTCATCTGTTTACACTCTATTTGTTCTTCATTCTCTTTTTCTCTCTCTCATTCGTTTGTCGTGATTGCAAAGACAAACATTACTATTACTATTGTACATAGTTAGGGATTTGAACAAACCCCTAAATCTAAGTATTGAACTTTTGCATGCAACTAGAGTTGCCTCCTGTCCTTTATAAAGCAGGATCATCCCATACTGAAAGATGAAATGCTGCATCTCTTACTGAATCAAAACAGCATTTGTTTTGGATTTCTATTAAAAATATATTAATAATCACAAATATTAACATATTAACAAATATTAACATAAGGAGTAAATTCTAGAGACTGTTGTGTGTGAAAATCCCAAGAGATCAGCAGTTACAGAAATACTCAAACAAGCCCGTCTGGCACCAACAATCATCCATGCGATCTAATCAACCAATCATGTGGCAGCAGTGCAGTGCATAAAATCATGCAGATACGGGTCAGGAGCTTCAGTTAATGTTCACATCCACCATCAGAATGGGGAAAAAATGTGATCTCAGTGATTTGATTGTTGGTGTCGGGCGGGCTGGTTTGAGTATTTCTGTAACTGCTGATCTCCTGGGATTTTCACACACATCAGTCTCTAGAATTTACTCCAAATGGTGCCAAAAACAAAAAAACATCCAGTGAGCGGCAGTTCTGAGGATGGAAATGCCTTGTTGATAAGAGAGGTTAACAGAGAATGGCCAGTCTGGTTCGAACTGACTCAGATAACCGCTCTGTACAATTGTGATGAGAAGAATATCATCTCAGAATGCTATTCTGAGATGCAGTTTGGCGCTGTTTTGGCGGCACGAGGGGGACCTACACAATATTAGGCAGGTGGTTTTATTGTTGTGGCTGATCAGTGTAAATATATATGCCATATAAATATGCCATAGACTTACACTGAAGGAATTTCGATTGCATCCTAGCAACCACCTAGCAATGCCCTAGCAACCACCCACAACACCTTAACTCCATAGCAATGCCTTGAGAACCTCCCAGAACACCCTTGCACCGTGGAGGCTCACATTTTCACATTTTCTTCGGAAAATTTAAACATCCTTCTCTTTGCACCATATATCTCCATATATCTCCATATCTTTTACTGAAGCTCTGTCTCTCAATCTCTCATTCTAACTCTCTCTATGCTATTCTCCCTCTTCCTCTCTTTTTCTACTGTGTCTCATCCACTTCTTGCCACCCATGCTGACAGCTGCCCACTTGGCAAGTGCCTTGGCATGTGATAATTAGTGTAAAGGTGGTAGAGGGCACATAGAGGAGGGTAAAGTTTTGTACTGGAGAAGGAATAGAGCGTATTCTGTGTCCAGCTGGCTGTTCCTAGCATTACAGGCTGTGCTTTGTGAGGTCCGACAGCTGCATTGAAATTGTTGGTGTGTGTGCATGTAATTGCATTAAATAAATTTGTTGTATTACACAATTTGTTACAATACAATTTGTTTTACTCTGACTTCAACTCGACATACTAATGTTAACTGTAACAGTGCACAACTAAACACCATAACATGATTCAGCTGCCGGTGACACACTACTGACTTTGCAAATTACATGCACCGCACCCATCATCTAAATATGAAGATACTGTAATATAAGACATCAAAGCGGAAGCTCGTGACAGACACTTTGATGTGTAAATCGTTAATTTCCAGGACCTTAATCTATCTTCATAGAGCAATGTATAACATCTACTTATGATGGGAAGAGGAAATGTGTCATAAAGTTGAGGCTATAAACTCCTTAACTGAGATAATAACCACAGTGGCATTTCCATGTACTCCAGGGAATGAATGAGGTGAATGGACTGATGACATTCCTTCAGAGCTTCCTGATTGTCTAGCAGTCCAAGCAGAAGGATCAGGATTGGCTGGATGCAGCGGCCATAAAGCTTGTTGTTATCTTTGACCATGAATGAGGGTAATTGAAAGGCAAACAGGGACAATGGCCAACTCATTGAGCACCTTGTTTGTCAAGTGTGTCTTGTTGAGATTGCAGTCAATGGAAAAGTTTGTAAACATTATAAATGTTTAGAGTATCTTTGTTGATGCTGTTTTGATCCATCTCTGGAAGAGAATTTGTTTTTCTATTTTAATAGCAGGACAACATGTACTATTCATGATTTTTCTGGTGAAGCTAGTTGACCAAGGAATTCTTGCTGGTTAAGCTAGTTAAGAAGCATCCAAATCATTTTAGCAGGACTGTATACATATTTTCCTTCTTTCATGCCAGGATGCCATGATTGCTTGCAGCCTTTCATGAAGTTTTGCAAGCTCACATTGTTCGGCCCACATACTGCTAACACTCTAAAGGCGAGAGCTCAAAGTGAGGGCAGTTTGCTAACCTGGGCCTGTTTCCCCTTTTCCCTTTTTAAAATTGACCTCTTGCCCTGTGCACTCTCCCAAGCCAGAACAGGGGGCTGATTTGGGAGGCCTGTCTGTCAATCTATTTCGCTTTTTCCTCAACGGACTTCAATCAAACCTCCTTTGAACCCCCTGCTCAATGGCCACAGTGCCAGCTGATTACCTTCCTTTAGCTATGTAAATCACTCCCACAAGCTCAACGCCACCACAATGGCTCTTTTTAGTATGCTAGCTCCCTGGCCCGCAAAAGGGATTATGACTGTTTAAAAAAGCCAGTCATCTCAAATCAGCCCCATTATATAGCGCTTTACGTAGCATTGCTGCTTGTTTGTTCCTGTCTGGAGGCCATTTTAGGCCTCTTTGTAGGACTCACTGAAAACATCTGTTTGTCATCCATAAACACTTTTTACTGCATCATAACATCACGATGAAAATGATGGTCAGTCCATTCCATCGTCCCTCGTACAACCGCATACAAGACTTGTGGGATGATCATTAGTCAGTAGGCTACCATAGGCCACTAGTAGCATCATGTTTAACTTCATTATTGCCCCCTTCATAGGTACCCCCCTTCAAGAACTGTACACTTCCAGAGTGAGGAAAAGGGCTGGAAAAATCACTCTGGACCCCACTCACCCAGCCCACTACCTTTTTGAACTGTTGCTTTCTGGCCAGCGCTTCAAAGCACCGAGCACCAGAACCGTCAGGCACAGGAACAATTTTTTTTCCCTCAGGCTATTTATCTCATGAACTGTTTAAACTGCCCCATTGAGCAACAATTATGTGCAATACACAGCTTAGTCTATTTATATTTATCCAACATACCCTACCTCTTCTGCCTTGCACTATCTGTATATAACAGATTTGTATTTGTACATACGTATATATATATTTTTGTCTTATTGTGCATTTTTATATATACTTATAT